>NW_025832138.1:0-4120 GCF_002878395.1 Capsicum annuum | reverse complement strand
GTATTTTTGAGTAACTCCTATCCATAAAATAAGGTCCAATGCACAAAAATATGTACATGACAGAACAATCTGATCATATAACTAATTGCTCACGTGTTAGAACTACATTTGAATTGCTCCAATTCAATCTAAATCAAAACAGAGTTGCTCAAAATTATCCAAAACATTATCTGTCAGATAATAAAAAAATCAATGAGTACCACAACCTATGGTTTTTTCCCCTTTTGTATGATTAATTTATTTTTATGTTTTGTGCTTTGTGTGGAGGGCTAATTTGATTCAGTACATGTATAATTTTTTTTTTGTTACAGCAAATAAGGACCTAAAAGTGACAGCTTTAGCGATTTTACAACTCTGCCAAAAATAAGGCAAGCAACAAAAATCACTACATCTGCAATTATATGCACAAATTTCTGCATCTTTCCTTGATGTGCAAGAGTCAGCCCTCTGTGGCTACTCAAACATTCAGCAATATCCATGTTGCAATGTATATTTAGAACCACCATCAACTAGAACGTTAATGTAAGAAAACAAACCCTGAATTCTCACGGATTAACGGAGGAGGTTCAACATCAACTATGTCTACTTGTTGCATCGTTTAGGATATGTCATCCACTGAGAATGGAATGCTCTAGTCATCATGCAACAAAAAATAACTACTAACAGCATTATTGGAGTCCTCTTGCATCATAACTCTCAAACAACAGCTAAACTAGAATGGAAGAGATATTACTTCCACAAAATCTAGTTCACCTCCAAATATATACCAAACGAACCCCAATGAATTACAAGTTCACAACAAGGCTATAAAATTTTGGCACACCAAATCTTTAGCAACCTCGCAACTCACTGTGAGTTTCTTGTTGAATTACTGGATTAAAGAATGGACACTTCCTGTTATACCCACGACCATATACAACCAACCAATGGATGTGACACTTTAACAGCAAGTTAATCCAACAAATATTTTTCAACTTCAAACATAAGACAACAAAAATGAAAAGCATAATTATGCAGATATGGCATATCAGAACTTACTTAAGGAAGCTGAAAGTAAAGCATAACTATGCAGATAATTATAAGGTAGTGTTGTACCAAAATTTTGTGTCTGCCTACAAAACTCTAATAACCTTGTTTAAATTGATGAGCCTGATTATTGATCAAATGACGAGTAATCGTGTTATACCACTGCACATATTCATTGTCATCTTCGAGACTATCAAGCTCAGCATTGCAATTTTGTTTATCTCTTCAGATTTCAACCTCTTTATTAAAGAAATAATGCCAATTAAAGTTAGCTCTACCTCTCCTATCCAACTGAAAATATTTGGGATCCCACAATATTCTACTCGGGATATTCTGAATCAACCCAAACTGACGCAGTACCCTATCTGGATAGTGCCACTCAACTGCATCCCAGGTTATTAAGGGTACAATAGCACCCCAAACACTAGAACTATTCATACAATAATCTGGTAATGTAGCAAAAACATCGGGACTATATGGCTGCCACACAAACTATATACAAATAAATTTAGTTAGTTCTTACGACTTAAAAAATTAAAATAAGATAGATAAAGCTATTATTCAAAAGTAAAAAATACCTGATATTCTATAAGTAAATTCAGTTGATCACAAAATAAATATAATAGGTGAGGTGCTTCTGTATCGTGGCATAGCCCATTAGACCACACACGAGCACGTGGTGGTCCGGAAAGGATAGAAATAAGCCACTCGTCAACTAGTAGATCAGGATCTCTCTGTGGCATGAGAGGGAAAATCCTCTCATATATTCATATCTTCACATATTCATAGAAATACAATAAATAAATATTAAAAATGCATCGCTTTAAGGAAATAAATTAAAGTAGTTAACCTCAAGTAAAGGTAAAAAACCACCAATGACTCTAATTCCTTTTTGCGATGCACGACAAAGATATCTATAAAGTATTGCAAGTGTTGCTGCACCCCAAGCATATTGACCAACTTTGGAAAAATCCGTAAGCAAATGTAGATACATCACCTTAACTTTGTTACCCGATGTATCAACGGTAAGCATGCCTCCAATGATCCACAACAAGTACAAACGCACCCATTGTTGAACATCGACCTCACTACTCGCATCAGTAATCAAAGGAAGATTTGTAATATGTTAATCAAAGAAGTCATAAGAAATCTACCGCCTTAAATTCTCGATCAATATATATCGGTGCCCAACCAAGAAGATCTACCATACGTGTTTGCCAGTCTGCAGGGTCCAAAGTAAGATCAATTTCCATCATAGGTAATCCATCGACTGGCAGCCCATATAATATAGCTACGTCCTGCAATGTAATTGTGACCTCTCCAAAGTTTAAACAAAATGTGTGTGTCTCTGGTCGCCATCTTTCTACCAACGTAGTGATCATAGCGTGATCAAGTGTCGTGTGTCCAGCTGCATATATACCATAAAATCTAGCATCGAGCAAGTAACGACATACACACTCATGTAATGAATTTCTACTTATGTAGTCCCAAAAGTCACCATCATACCGAAGACATGTCAATGTGTCACATGTTTCATTATTTCAAATTTCTTCACAACAATGACTAATCTGTCATATAAGGACACTCGAAATAAATGGATCCGAATGCACAGTAGACGGTGTCATAATACCTAAAATATAAAGATGTGTTTGTTTAATTCAAAAATCATTGAGTATGGCAAGCTAAATAGTGATATTCACCAAGACTTGCTTATTAAAAACAACAAAGGCCAGACTAGAAAAAAAATGAACTAATTTCCAAGAGGACTTTAAATAAATCAATATTACAAAAATATTCTATAGACTATGTATACGGAAAAAAAACAATAATAGTAATACTATAATATTATAATGAAACAAAAAATGTGATAAAAAATTATTAGACAAATTTTCAGAGTAACTACAACTGATGTAAGAAAAAAAAAGCATAAAGTTAGCTTTTCTAATTTGAATGATGATTAACATTTTAAGTTTCCATCTTTGTGAAGTTTTGTTTTTGAGTATGAATAAAGCTTGTAGGGTCGAGAATCTTGGAGAAATGGTGAAGAAGGGGGACCTCAGGTTAATTTTAGTAAAGTGGAACCTTGGAGAAATGGTGAAGAAGGGGGGACCTCAGGTAAACTTCTGTAAAGTGGAGATGAATTGAAGATAAACAGTCATATTTTGGAGACTCTTAAGGGTATTTTTGTAATTTGACTGAAGGTGCATTGTAAGGATGAGCCTTTAGTGTGTGAAAAATGGTCTTCCATTGTCCCATCAATTCAGAAAATGACAGGCTTTTCAGATTTTGGGAAGATAAAATTTATATTGAAGGTGCATTGATAAAAACGAGTCTTTCTTCAAAATGTCAAATAAATAGAAGGCTCATGACCCATAATGAGCCTTTCTTTAAAATGTAAAAGATTCACTGAAGAATCATGAAAGTAGAGCACCTTCAGTGTAACTATACTTAACGGTCCGTCTATTTTTTTAACGTGAAAATTGCACACTAAAGATGCTTCATAATTCATACGTTTTCGCCATTTTGGTCATGAAAAATCTGACAAACCCATTTATTGAAATCGTCCCTTATAAGACACCATTTTGATCCAATTAAGATGATATTACTTACTTTTTTTCAGGGATGCTTGGGCAGTGAAGTATGATTTGTTTTTACACAACGCCTAAAGTGGTTTTTTTTTTTACAATTTTATAATAATTAATTCACCAATTATAGTGTAAAAAGACAGTGATGTTTTATTTAACGTTCTTGAGAAAATTATATTTTGGAAGATAATCCCACGTTATACAAATTGGGAAATAGTAATTTTTTTATTTTTTATTTTTTTTGCTCCAAATTATAGAGTAAGCATGCAGCGCAAGAAAACAACAAATTTTATTTTTATTATAATAAAAATAATAAAGAAAATTTTGTATAATTTATTTATTAGATACAAATAAACATTCTAGAGATGCTCACGTATTTTCTAAAGAAACATTTTTGATGAAAAATATTTTTCTGTGTACCGAACACCACCCTATGTGTTGATCATTTGGCCCCGTTATATCAAAGGATAATCACCCTTTCAATTCACAAGAAGCAATAAATAGTACAA
>NW_025832137.1:0-2692 GCF_002878395.1 Capsicum annuum | reverse complement strand
TAATCCACCATTATTGCTCAATTTAATACCATAACATTTTCACAATTCTTGCTACACCTTCCTCAATCATCAAAGGACATATCATTCCACCACACTACTCGGCTACTCGATACATGACCTTTGCAACATACTCCAATCAATCACTATTCCCACTTCCTGGTCTTTAACTTATGATTTCATATTTCTAGCCCTACATTCATTCAACTATTTATGACCCACAACACCCTAAATCACATTATATCTTTTATGACAACACTCCCCAAGAATTGGGATGCATACTTTCTCATTTAAAAGTGTCATGGCTAACAAGGTACGAGAGGGTCTGAGAGGACATATTACTGTAGGAGCAAACGCACAATTCATACGAACAAAAGTACATTCTTTCAAAATGAAGAACTTAAACACACTAGTGGGCTCCCCTGTCCCGAGGATTTATGACGGATATATCTAAGAGCACCATAAAGATATGAATCACCTCGAAGATGAGGCATAGACAGAGAAATTTGAGCAACACATGAATCTGAGTAAGATTTTTATGAACATCTCTTTACATGATCAACAGTATGAAAGAAGGGGAAATGTATGCTAAATGTCTCGTAGCCTCCCCTATTATAAGTGTGGCACGCTTCACACCCATAAAAAGGATACTACTAGACACGGCTTCACAAACACCCTAGGACACTTGAACTCTGGGATCTGATACCAAATTTGTCACGCCCCGAGCCGAGGCCCTAGACGTGGCACGCACCCGATACTATTGCTAGTACGAGCGAACGTTTTGGCTTATCACATGAGCATACAGATAACATAATAAATAAAGAGGAAACAGAATATAATAATATTTCTTAAAGTATAAATCTTTCATCAATGTTCATTAATATCACTTAACTTCTGAAGATACAATAGTCATGACAAATACTACTAAAAATTATAAGATCTGTCTAGCAACTAAATCAGTCTGCGAAGCCTCTAATAAGTACCAATACTAAAAGAAAAGAAAAGAAAATATAATGAAGTCATCATATCTCGTCCAACCTCCTGATAGGAAAGAGGCTCACTAATAGTAGAAGATAGCGATCCTAATGAGGCGCCTGACCGCGGACATGAGAGCCAGAACCTACATCATGAAACGATGTAGCGCCAAAGGTGGTCAATACGTGGAATGTATTGGTATGCAAAACCATTTCAGGAGGGTAGTACATCAAGAGATTAGAAATGACAATAAAATTCAAACGTAAAAGAGGACAACTGGAAAGGAACAAGAATATAAACTAAATTTATAATTGACCAAATAAGGTAGATTTAATTGCTTTGATTATTTGTAGGAGAAAGTAGTGAACCGTCATAAACCACCATATGAGCGCATGGAGTTTGATCTCGGCCCGATCAGCTAAGCCGTCCTATACCTTGCCAGGCATAGGACGTGACATGACATAATTTGCTAGCAAGTATCCATCATTAGCCCCTTTTTGGGACACATGAAAGAAAAGAGAGTATTCGACTTGTGGAATGATCTCTATCCTATGTCGGCAAACATAGTTTCGGGCATTTGTCGTTTCAACCTATGCCTTCACGGTCAGCTAACTAACTCCCTTATACTCATGACGTTGTCTTATTTATCTGATTAGTTATTATCAAAAAGTTCGTCTTGTTACGTTCATGTTCATATTTTAGCCTTTTTAGGCTCATGCTCGTGGTTTTCCCTTTTTAAGCTCATAATTATGTATAGCCACTTTAGGCTCATACTGAGAGTTAACCGTAATAGGTTCATATTCATGAGTTAACACTATCAATATTGGAGAGTCATGATAGGTAATTTCATGGTTCGTTATGATATAATTCATGCATATGATTGGAAGCATTCTTGTAAGAATATTCATGTTCATATTATTATCTATTAGGTCAATGAGGGATTCCCGGGAAGTAGGTATTATTATATTAAGACTTGCAAATTCATAATGTATACATCACAGTGCAAAGAACTTTATGAATGTTACGGAAGGTTATCTTCTTATGGATTATGGAACAAGAATTATACTTTTAAGAGTTTCATAAATTATATCAGAAACATTCACACGATGGCATGGCTGAGATTTTGACATTTTGACATGGAAGATTGGGCTAAGATATTGCAGCAGAGGTGCAGTAGTTTGCTTCGGGTTTGTGATGGTGGCGTATGTCGTCATATGGTGAGGAAAAATATCAATTTACAGGCTGGTCATTTCCACTGTGACAGAGTCTGCCAAGAAATTGTTATTGGTGTTTATAGAGATAGAGTAGTGCCTGAATGGCAGGTTGCCTTGAACGGCTTAAAGGGAATACCTTAAAGAGGATGTTGCTCTTACATACTGTGTAATATATTTACTTAATAATAGAGTAGGACATATTTGAATTAGCGATGTAACAGTATGTTCTTTTTTTTGTTGTTGTCTGAACGTTGCAGCGGAAGAACGAGTAGTCTGTGCTGGTTGTTGTTTTGTAACTATGCAGTTGGAAAAGAAAGTAATGAAGCATATTGCAGCTACAAGGCTGCGACACTGATGTATCAGATAAGGACTGCTGGAAAGTGAACCATGTACAGAAAACATGTTATAGACGGATATACAATCTCACAATGAAGTCATAGAAAGAGTAGATATGTTTGGAAATTCAAAAATAACTAGGAGAGGTCATCTTTGATCAACAGATTATG
>NW_025832136.1:0-1293 GCF_002878395.1 Capsicum annuum | reverse complement strand
GTAATGAATTAGTGACTCAAAAATGTTTAAGTTTAGGTATTTGAAATGTGAACTTGTCAATTGAATTTACTAAATTTAGTTACTTGAGTAGTGATTTTGCTAAAACTGATTGGTAGAATAGGTGCAGTTGCTGTGACAGAAGTAGGTCTTCTTTATAGTTTCTTTTGTTTTGTAAGTGGTTTTTTCTCTAACGGCTCTCTCTCTCTCTCTCCCTACCCTCTCTCTCTCTCTCTCGCCCCGGTCCTCGGCCCTCGTCGCCGTCGCCGACCTTCGGCGCCGACCCGATCCGGCCCCCGATTCCCGACGCCGACCTCCGTCGCCGCTCTAACGGCCCTCTCTCTCTCTAACGACTCTCTCTCTCTCTCCCTCCCTACCCTCTCTCTCTCTCTCTCGCCCCAGTCCCCGGCCCCCATCACCGTCTCCGACCTTCGGCGCCGACCCGACCCGACCTTCGGTCCCCGGCGCCGACCCCCGTCGCCGCTCCCCGCCGCCCTCCGTCGCCGACCTACGATTCCAAGCCGTCCCCCCCTCCTCCGGCGCCGACGGGGTACAACAACCCAACAGCCGAAGCTCTGTCTTCAGCCGCAGCTCCGTCTGCACCCGCCGCCCGGTAGCCAGCAGCTGCAGCACCCAAACGACGACCAGTTCCGACCAGTTCCCTCGATCTCCAGCAGCCGCAGCTCCATCTCAGCACCGAAACTCCCCGGACGTCGGTCAACGCTGGGCTTGGTCTACAAGTGTAATCTGGTGACTTCTAACCTTTGTTATTTCATTCTTTATTCTGCATTCTTTCATTCTTCGTATTATGCTAGTAGTAACCCCTATACCTTGACTTGCGTGGGATTTATGGATATTGCCTGTTGTCTGTTGTTGCTGTTGCTGTAGTCGTTTCTTGCACTGCTTGGATTGGGTTATCGGCTTGGGAATCTGTGTTTGGGGCTGTGGGTGTTGAGTCCAGTGGTGTTTGCCCTCTAATTGAGTATAGTTTTGTTCCTGGAGTATTTCTTTGAATTTTTGTGAGCCTTGTATTTCTTGCTGCTGCTTTGCTACTACAATCGTTCATATCTTTATATTTTCTTAGACTTTCGTGTAGTTGTGGCTGTGGGCGGTAATGGGTGGATAGGGTCAGGTCCGAGGGGGTTGGGGCGTGGGGCCGTGGTGGGGGCGGGGGATGAGAAAAGGGCGGGAGTGGAAGGGAGGTTGCCAAGGTTTGGCCGCGTGGGCGGGGGGCAGTGAAGGGCGTGTGGATAGTGACGGTAGGCTGAGGGTTGGGTCTTGGAATATAGGGACCCT
>NW_025832135.1:0-1303 GCF_002878395.1 Capsicum annuum | reverse complement strand
CCCACCCCACCTACAAATCCTCTTCTTCTCCGTCGAACCCCCACTCCCTTTTTATTGGCGTCAAAAAATATTTTATATCATTCTTATCGAAAAAAAAATGAGATTTTTTCAGATTTTTTTATAAAAATTATATCTGTTTTTTCGTATGAACAAATGCAAGAAATTTAAACAAGAAAAAAAGATGATTTAGAAAAATAATTGAATAGAAAGGAAGGAAGAAAGGGAGAAAAAGTGGTCATTTTTGCCGGAGAAAATAAGACTTTATCGATAAAAATGAGGGGGAGAGAGAAAGTGATCGTCCTTTTTTGTTAAAAAGAAAAAATTAATTCTTTTAAAAAATAATTTTAGATGTAAATGCTGAAAAAAATGGGACATTGTCCAAGAAAATGAGTCTTCGTCGGAAAATAAGAGGGGTGGAATGTCTTTTTTAAAAAAAAAGAATTAATCATTTTAATTTTTTAATGACAAAAGCAAGCTAAAAAACAAATACACAAGGAACATAAATTGATCTTAGAATTCAATGAAGAGCTCACGGATAGACGGTCTCTGTACTTCCACTCCTATAACACACTCTTCTTTATCGCACTCCCCCTTCAAGAATTTGTCAGAATATCATCTGCAGAAAAATCATCATCAATCTCAAGATTCAGGCTTTTAAGTAAATAACAAGTGTTTTTCTTATGCCAATATATTCGCTACGTTTAATTTATTTATCTTATTTTAACTTGATACGAAATTTAAGAAAGTAAAAAAAAATATTGAATGTGGTATTCAATTAAAGATATGTCTAATGTTCAAAATATTCTTTATTCTTATAGTATTAAACATGTCAGTTGATAATTGAAATTAAATAATTACTGAAAAAGATTAAAGTATTTTTATTTAAACGGACTAAACAATAAAGTAGTACAAACAAATTGAAATAGAGGGAGTTTTCAATAATCTAAAGAAAATTTTCTGTTGTTGACTCACAACACACCATCGACTATCGAAAGAAGCTACATACAAGGGGGGATTTAGTCATGTTTCGAAAATAACAATCCTACGCAAACTAAGCTACAAGTGTTATCCATTTTCAAGTAAAAGAAGATTGCCAACATATTACCTCCAAAAATTTAACCTCTTTCTATTATTTCTTCAAAATCTTAACTTTCCAATGTAACTAAATTCAGATAACTCCACGAGATTGTGAGCCCTTTGATAGAGATATTAAATGCTGGATTGATGCCAAAAGAATTGCCAAAAAAAAAAAAAAAGAGAAATCAAACTGAATACCTTGATTATTTCTAGCAGTGAAATTTGT
>NW_025832134.1:0-1467 GCF_002878395.1 Capsicum annuum | reverse complement strand
ACAAATTGGTAAAAATCCTAAAATAATGATGATTATCAATAATTTACAAGAAATGTCTGAAAAAATTACATTTTGTTCCATTTAAAGATCAGGAAGCCTAAATGCGTTAATTTTAAGATTGGAAAGCCAAAATTGGGTGTCAACAGTACTAAATTTTAAACATTTTAAGTATGTAATAAGAATGTAATCGATGATTGCTTCGACTTTAAAAATAAAAAAAATTCTAAATATAAAAATAATCATAGCACAAATATGATTCAAATCGATGTGTCTTTCTTATAGGACAGCAAGGAAAAAAGGTACTGCATTTGCAACTGCAAAAGCAATGAACCACCAACTACTTAAAACTTCTGGTGGTAAAATATATATGTGCTTATACTAAAATATATGTTTATGTTTACATTATTATATTGACGTATGAAGGGTCTTTGAAAAGTGATTTGCACTTTTTATACTTCATTAAAAATCTCTGCAATAGATAAAATTATTTAATTTTAAATAATACACTACCCGTGCGAGGCATGTGCAGCTAAACTAGTTTATTTAAAAGAGTTAAATATTATTATTTCTTATCTGAATCAAAATAAGATTTTTAATTAACTTGAAAGTTCTAAATCTTAGGTGCATTGCTTTGCATGAGCCTATGATGCAATGAAGGTTCATTGCTTTGCATGAGTCTTTAGAGTATGAAAGAATTGTCCCATCAGTTCAGAAAATGACAGTCTTTTTCAAATTTTTGAACAGTAAAACTAATAGGCGAAATGGTCTCGTGGACCCTTGGACTTGTTCCCATATGTAAAGTAGACACTTCTATTTAATCTTTTGTCATCTGAACCCATCAACCCATCAAAATTCAATATTTTAAACCCTTCTTATGGATATGTGACATTAAATTGTTGAGTTGGCAAAATGAGTGTTTATATGCATTTTTAAGTGCGTGATTCAGTATTTTTAATTTTAAAAAAATAAATTTAAAAAAAAATAAGAAAGGGTTTAATTTTTTTTGCCAGCCCCCTCCCCCAACTCTACCCCGTCCAGCACCCATCCCCGTCCAGCACCCTCTCCCATCTCTCCCCTACCCCTCCACCCCCCACCCCATCCAGCATCCCCACGCACCCCCACTACCACAACACCAGTCAACCTTACCCCTTCCCTCCACAGTCGTCTCCGTCCCCCCACCACAACACCAGTCAACCTTTCCTCCGCCCCTATCCCTCAGCCATCGCCATCCCCCACCCCCACAAACAAAGAACCAGTCCCCCTCTCCCAAACAAAGAACCATCCTACGCCGCCCCCCACCCCCCACCACCAAAGCTCCCACCATTTCACTTTAAATTTTTTATTATTATTAACTTTCTCAATTTAATTTTTTAGGATTAATTTAACAACTTTTACAAATTATTAAAGATATTTAAATTTGAAAATTGAAAATTCATTATGTTTGTGTATGTGAATTTATAGTTAAAA
>NW_025832133.1:0-2135 GCF_002878395.1 Capsicum annuum | reverse complement strand
TAACTACGGACTACGATTCATCCACCCACCTTATCCCTCTATCCTAGTGTTTTTCCTCCAAACCTTCCTATCCAGGGTCATGTCCTCAGTGGAACGTAACTGCTCCATGTCACGTCTAATCACTTCTCTCCAGTATTTCTTCGGTCTACCCCTACCCCGCTTGAAACCATCTAACGCTAGTCTCTCACACCTACGAACTGAGGCATCCGTGCCCCCCTCCTCATCACATGACCAAACCATTTCAACCTCACTTTCCGCATTTTTTTCTCCACCGATACAACTCCCACCTCCCGAATAATCTCATTCCTAACCCTGTCAGCCCTTATAAAACCACACATCCAACACAACATCCTCATTTCCGTCACCTTCAACTTTAGGATATGGGAAGTCTTAACTGGCCAACACTCCGCTCCGTACAACATAGCCGGTCGGACTGCAACTCTATAGAATTTGCCTTTATGCTTGGGGGCCACCTTCTTATCGCATAAAATCCCCGAAACGAGCCTCTATTTTATCCAACCTGCCCCAATACGGTGCGAGACATCCTCATCTATCCCTCCATTTCCCTGGATCGTAGACCCAAGATACTTAAAATTATCCCTCTTGCAAACTGCCTGAGAGTCCAACTTCACCACCACCTCCTGCCATGTCAACAAGACCATCATAAATACAACAACGGGTTGAAAGAGATAACTAAAGATAACTGCCTATTTATTATTATACCTTCTCCATTATCATTAGCCTTAAGCAATTGTGTATAGCACAATTGACAATGCACCTAAGACATCTACTTCTGAAGTGATCTGCACCTTGCTGAATACATCTGAGAAAACATATAAAAGGGCTT
Organism: Capsicum annuum; assembly: GCF_002878395.1. Lineage (NCBI taxonomy): Eukaryota > Viridiplantae > Streptophyta > Magnoliopsida > Solanales > Solanaceae > Capsicum > Capsicum annuum. Next base: position 1,288 of record NW_025832133.1, on the reverse strand, counting down.
GTCCCCATGTCACCATATACCACACCAAGTGTTTGAAATGCTAGAGAAAGAGTAGCCAAAAGTGGTACATCGTCCTGTTTTGTACAAGTAAAAGAAATTAGTCTTAGATTAAAAAAAGGTAGTCCGGTGCACTAAACCTACAACTATGTCAAGAGTGTATCGTATGCATGCAGCCTTACCTTGCAAGAAATTAGTTTTAGATTGCAACTAGAAAATGATGCTAGTCCAAAAGCAGGTACAATGAGTTACTTACGAGTACCTTTTAAGTGATCTGACGATATAAATGCTTTTTACACAGTCAATGCATAAAACTTGAACAAAAAAAGGTCATTCCTCTAAGTAAATAAATATTCCCTTCGTTTCGAAATAAATAAATTGTTGGGGTATTTATTGGTGTTTCAAAATAAGTGAATTGTTGAATTTTTTTTTCAAAATTACCCTTATGATTTGACAAGCAAAAGAGATCGCAACTTTTTCTCTTTTTTTTTTTTGGGTAAAAGAGACTTCAAGGGTAAAAATGAAAATTTATATTAAATTTATGTCTTTGATGCTTTTTTCTTAATCTATGTGTCAAAATTTAACAATTTATTTATTTCGAAACGGAGGAAGTAATAAATAGAAATCTTCACTACAACACTTGTGGTTATGAGTTGACAGATTCCATTTGCATGAAAATTGGTCGGATTGATTTTTATTTTTTTTATTTTTTAGAGTAAATACCACTTTGCCCCGGCCTTTATAACCTTAGTCCGAGAGGCGGAGCCAGGATTTTTTCTAGGGGTTTAAAATCTGAAGAAAAATTCATCGAAGGGAGCTCAACATCTAGAATATATAAATAAAAATTACTTTAACTATGTATTAATAATATAATTTTTCGTCGAAGGAGTTTGTCTGAACCCCCTTTAATAGGCTAGCTCCGCCTTTGCTTAGCCCGTCTGATTGAAAATAAGCTATTGTGAAATTAATTAATTATTTTCGATTAGTTATCCTCGTACTGTTATCCTACCCTCAAATATATGATAAAAATAATATTACAATTTTGAAATAACTAAATCCGAAATAATTATTTCACAATTTTATCCCAAACAAATATAAAATAAACTTAACACTAAAATTAATGAAAAAATATACCTTACCATAACTACTTAAAATCTCCATCCTTCTAAATAATTAATTATTTTACAATTTTATCCCAACCAAATATAAAATAAACTTAACACTAAAATTAGTGAAAAAATATGCCTTACCATAACTACTTAAAATCTCCATCCTTTTAAATAATTACATA
>NW_025832132.1:0-1029 GCF_002878395.1 Capsicum annuum | reverse complement strand
TGTTATCTTGGACAAGATTTGTTTGTTGTGTGTCTAGAACTTGTAGTTTTTTGTTTGTGTAGAGTGTTTCTAGTGTTGGTTTCTTTCTCATCAACACTAAAAAGTGTCCAAATCTAAGATTGAACTTGAACTTGTTGAAGTTGTTGATGTGAACAAGGTGTGGACGAGTTGGATGTTGTTGTTACCTAAACCTTGGCCGATTTGACGGTCTTGTTGTAGTGGAGTTGGAAACTAAAATTTTTGTTGTTCTTGGACTTGTTGTGTTCTTAAGGTTCTTCACCCTTTTCATATTTTATTAAAACAAAACGTGAACATTAGATCCACAAAAGGTGAAAGACCAAGTTGTAGTACTTGTTGGTGAAAGACTTGATCACATCACTCAAAAGACTTGCCAATCACTTTTCACCTACTTTCCTTGATTTAAGGACCTTGTTTCAAGGAGAAAGTACCAAGAAGGTCAAGTCTTGTTTTGAACTTGAAAATGAAGCTCCAAGACCAAATTTCCCTCCATTAACCAAATCCACTATTTCCAAATTGTAGATTGGTCAAGACTTGAAATTGGAGAGTAAAATTTTGATAAAACCGAGGCCAATAGTGGACTGCCACATCACTAAGTTACTGTTCATGCAACATTTTGAGTTCAACTTTTAGATTTCTTAGTTTCATTTTATTGTTTCTTAGTTTCGTTTGTTGGTTTGAACACTAATTGACGACCTAGTAATCTCCTACTAGCTTGTTAGTTAGTTTTTGTGCCCGTTTGTTCGTGTTAGCGCTATTTTATGCTTTTCTGATTTTTGAATTGTAGAATTTCTTGGTTGAAGTTCGGACATTATTTCCTTGAGTCTTCAAACAAAGAATCCATTCCGACCAAGGAGTAGAATCACCCCTCGACTCATCATGAACTACAAGCCGACTTGCAACACTTGTGAATCCAAGTGTGAAATGATCAAGTGTGTGCGAGTGTGGTGAGGTTGTTACGAACTAACTTGTGTTTTATTTTGTAGACTTCTTCTTTTCTTTTTTTTTTTT
>NW_025832131.1:0-2435 GCF_002878395.1 Capsicum annuum | reverse complement strand
GTACTAATAATGTTGTTAAGATTATAATTGACGATTTTGAATAAAATAGTTAATATTGATGAAATGTTTATTTACCCGCACATCTTGATAATAATATTTTTTAATGACTTTTTTTTGGTAATCAATCGAAAAGTCTAGTCAAATATGTGCCAACATATAGATATTAACTTTACTTGGGATTTAGTTATATAATGGTAAAATAATAGGGATCCAATGACAGTTTACGTCATGTTTCAGACGTGAATTTTATCAAGGCAGAATACATCGTCAGACCCCTCAACTTGGCACCATCTTTCACTTTGCCACCTCAAATGGGAGTTGTTCATTTTAGGCACCTCAAATAACGTATAAGTGTGTCATTTTGGCACCTTTTGCTGAGTTGGAAAGGTGTGTGTATTGCACCTCCATGAAGGCGCGTGAAAGCCTTTTTTGGCTGATGTGGTGCCCAATTTGACCCACCAACAATATATTAAATCTTCTCTATTAATTTATACTTTTTTCTTCAATTTTATCCATTATTTTTGTCAATCTTAAGCTTATTTAATGATGAAAATTATTGGGAGAGATTCAAAAATGAGATATACATTTACGAATTCGTCTTGCCAAAAACAGTAGATTAACTCACCCCATTAATTTACACTTTCACTTTTTAACCATTTTTATCAATTTTAAACTTATTTAATGATAAAAATTATTGAGAGAAATTTTAAAATTGTATACGCTCATTCTTGTAATTACCTCAAAAATAAAGAAAACTCAAAATTCAAAAGAAGAAAATGATCTTTTTAAAAATATTTAACTTCCCAAGAATCAATTCGACTAATTATCATTGCATCTGTAACAACTAAAATGAGATTTTCAGAACTTGCACTAAAAGTGTCATAATATCACAGGCCAGTTCATTAACCTTATTCCTTTGAGATTGATTATAGCATCATTTGGGAAACCCACATAATCTGAAGCTCAATGATCTGCAAATATATTATCCAGCTCCTACCAATAGATTATCTGCATCTTTTTAATCTAAGGATAGAGTACTTTAATGTCCATTCGATTGGAAAATGCAAGTTCTGTGAGAATTCTTCAACTGAGTTGCGACATTAAGTATGCCAATTTGGTAGACACGCTGAATCATTGTCGCTCTCCCTGTAGTAGAACATAGAATAACTACATTTCTAGAAACCAACATCTCAAAATTCAAATTCCTTGGGAATACCACCTTATTTTTTTAGGACAATTTCTGGATTTTCATGCAAAAATGCTAACTGTAATCCCTTAAATGGTTCTTAGAGGCAGGCAAGAGTGGAATGAATCTCTACTACTCTGCAGCCGGTCAAAAGGAAAAGATGCCATTGTCGAAGAGTAAAAAATACCACAAAACGATAGATGGAAAAATCAAAAGAAGAATGAAGAAATGAAATTTACATTTCAAAAAATGGTCAGAGTCTAAAGGAGAGGGGGCTGACAATTTGGGGTGGTGCAGCCGATGGCGGCGACGAAGATGATTTTGTTGTTGGGAAGAATTACAGCGTTGAGAAGATGATTCGGGGGTGATGAGGGAGAAAAGGGGTGGGATGGGGGCTGGGGTGTTTGGAGAGGATGATTAGGGGTGGGGGTTGTTTGGAGAAGACGGTTTGTTGGGGGTGGGGTTGATTTTGTTTCTTATTTAAATATACTATTATTTAAAAATTATTTGGATAAAAAATGACAAATGTCATATCATTATTGGTCACTTTACACGTCATATTGATTACTTTACACGTCAAGGGCGTGTAATACACGCATAGTATATATTTTTGTGGATTGTGCAAAAGGTGACAAAATAACACAGTGCCTAAAATAAACAACTCCCATTTGAGGTACCAAAATAAAAGATGGTATCAAGTTAAAGAATCTGACGATGTATTCTGCCTTTTATCAACTATATTGATTAGTTACGTAAGTTAATAAAATAGGTTGTATCCTAAGGAGTGGATAGGATTAATAATTGCAAAAAAACTTGGATTTAAAATATATCTGTAACTTTAGTAAATTCTTTGACGATATCCCATTCACATGTTCGATGACTTGGAAAATTAATGGACACGGAATTCATGAAAAAACTAGAATTGACGACTAGCATGCTATTTTAGGCTTTTTTTTATTTATCTAATAAAGTACTCCCTCCGTTTCAAATTACCCATTTCAAATTTTCTTGTTTGATTTTCTATTTTACTGTCTTTTTTCATTAATCAAGAAGAGACAATTTTTTTTCAAGTTTTACCCTTTGTATTAATTACTTTTTCTTCAAATTAAAACGTAAACATCATTTAATAGGTTTACTATGGTAAACTAGCCATGCTATTAATTATTTTTCTTAATCAATGTGTCATCTCAATTTGGGACGGGTAATTTGAGACGGAGGGAGTATTAAGTTTGCTTGTTTCTTATTGCAA
>NW_025832130.1:0-2935 GCF_002878395.1 Capsicum annuum | reverse complement strand
AATACTAAGATCCATGCTCAATCTCTAGTGAAGAATGAGTTGATTAACGAATTATGTTTGGATGGTTTAACGATGAATTATTTCTGCTAACTTTCACATCTAGCTTCATCTCTCGTTCTCTTCCTATATTTATTCTTTTCAATTTCTTGGAAATGCCTTGTTGAGGTATGAAATACTTCAAGTGGTATGGTAGATTAGTAAAAGATCAAACTTGTTTTCTGATTACTTGAAAATATGAAAGGTTAAACACGTGTTTGCTTAATGAGATTGCCAAATGTGTTTAATGCTTTGCCGACCACCGCATCTAGATGGATTTTCTGACTATCGAACGTAATTAATATTATGAAATTATTGATTGCTATGTGTCATAGTTCATGTATCGATTAAACCTCTTTTCTTATTTTTTTTTAAATTGAGCTAATTCCTAATCCTTTTCTTTTCTTTCTTCGCAAGAACCCACTATGGAGTACAAATGGACTTTTTTCTCCATGCATTTTGTAATGGGCCAACATAGCCCACTTTCTCAAGTCAAGCCTAAATGAGAACCCAAAACCGCTAACATGATGTATGGGTACAAAGAGTCGAAAGAAGGAATGAGTTGAAGCCTTGTCCTCGAAGTGGCAATGAGATCCGAAAGTCTCATTCTTTTTTTATTTATCTATGGTTGTATCATTTTTTATTTATTTTTTTTTTAGTTATTTATTTCTTGGGATATTTATTTTGGGCCTCGAAGCCAAAAATGTACTTAATACAGGTGAAGCGAAGACTCGAGGCAAAGGTTCGAGACATAGAATTAGGACAGGTGAAAAGAAAAATGGGTTGAAAACCCAAATAGATTAGGACAGGGTCGATGGTTTGGGATTAAAACCCTAAATCAATACTTCCCCGCTTTTTCTCATTTTCCTTTTGTTTACTTGTTTACGTGTTGCTTTGCAAACCTAGTTAAATGCCTAATTAAGTCGCTAAAAAACTGATTTCGCAAAAAGTTCTACTTAATCAATTACTTTTCCAAAAAATCTATTTTCCAAAAGTTAGTTAAAAACAATTTTCAAACAGTCTGGATAACTGCAAGTTAGCGGACGTTTTAGTTGCCTAACACCTTCCTAAAACGTTAATAGGAACTGCTTATCTAGAATCTCTAACTCTAAATGATTTTTCTGTCTTGAATCGTTTGAAGTACTTTATAAAGGTTTCTTAATTTCTTTTCAAAATTAAGTGGCGGATCTTTCAAAAGTCAAAAATCTCCGCAAAACAATTATTATGTACATTCTCACTTGGTTCATCTTGAGGTCGTTTAGACCCTCCACTTTTATGTCTAGTTTTATACGGATAAATATTTTCAAAGAATTCAGCATTATTTGATTCAATTACTGTATTTTCATTGATATCCAGATGTTTGGATTTAAGAATAAAAAATTGACATGCTTTGCTACTTTTAGCATATCCTATGAATACGCAGTCCACTATCTTAACCCTTTTTGACATAGGTACTTGGACCTTCGCTAGACACCCCCACACTTTGAAATATTTCAAGTTCGGTTTCTTTCTTTTCCATTTTTCATATGGAATTGATTATTTCTTACTATGAGGAATTTCTATTGAGTATTCGGTTAGCCGTAAGGATAGCATCCTCGCACAAGTTTTGTGGTAAACCTGAACTTATTAATAAGGCATTCATCATTTCCTTCAAGGTTCGGTTTTTCCTTTCCCTAATTCCATTAGATTGAGGTGAATACGGGGTGTAGTATGATGACCAAATCCATTCTCTACACATATTTGCGCGAAGGGAGATTCATATTCTCCGCGCCTATCACTTCTTATCATTCTGATATTTTTCTCTAATTGAATTTCAACTTCAGTTTTATGTTGTCTAAATGCATCTATTGCTTCAACCTTAATATTTAGCAAATATACATAACAATATCCAATGCAATCGTCAATAAAGTCATAAAATACTTTTTTCCACCATGGGATGGTGTTTACTTCATATTACAAATATCAGTGTGGATTAACTATAAGGGATTGGAATTCCTTTCAACGAATTTATATGGATGCTTAGTATACTTTGATTCCACACACGTTTGACATTTTAATTTATTGCACTCAAAGTATGGGAAAACTTCTCAGTTAATCAATTTTTGCAATGTTTTGTAGTTAACATGGCCTAATCGTTCATTCCATAAATCATAAGACTCAAGGATTTAAGAAGAAACTGAACTTTTATTCATTTCAACATTCATTACATTCATTTTGAATAGGCCCTCATTGAGGTAGCCTTTTTCTACAAACACTTATCCTTTACATAGTACAATTTTTTCGAAAACAAATACATATTTGAATCCGTTCTTGGCTAGAAGTGATATAGAAATCAAGTTCTTTCTTAACTCTTGTATATACAGGACATTGTTGAGTGTCAACACTTTGCCTGAAGTCATTTTCAAGTATACTTTTCCTATTTCTTCTTCTCTTGCAGTAGCAGAGTTAGCCATGAAGATCTTTCCTTCCCCTTGAGCCGGAGAAAAATCAGCAAATAACTCTTTATTAGTGCAAACATGGAAGGTGGCACTGGAATCCATCCACCATTCGCGATGATTTTCCACTAAGTTGCATTCGGACAGCATAGTACACAGATCGTCCATTTTTTTCTTGCACTCAGTTATATTTGCTTGGTCCTTTTTCTTGCCTTTCTTTGGGGCACGAAAATTCGTAGGCTTGTGGCCGATCTTGCTACAGTTAAAGAACTTTCCCTTGAATTTCTTCTTTGGTTGATTGCTTTTCAGTCCAGATTTCTTGCGCTTTTTGGAGTTGTGGTTGTCTTCTACAATATTTTCTCCATTCATTGTATAATTTCCACTCAACCTTATTTCTTCAACCTTTTTGTCTTCTTCAATGCGCAACCTAACGATTAGATCTCCGACAGACATCTACTTATGTT
>NW_025832129.1:0-1187 GCF_002878395.1 Capsicum annuum | reverse complement strand
ATGGAAGTTGGGGAACATTGTGCATTCTTTTTTATGTCCTTTTATTAGAAGCTTTTGGTGAGGGCGGAGGAGGTGTTTCCTGCAAAATCCATCTGGATTTCTGAGATTCTAAGGAAGGTGTGCCTTTTCACATGTTTAACGGATAGAGCGGCGATCTTGGGGGCATTGAACCTTAGGAAAAGAAAAGTTTTTTGTATCAACCGGTGGTACTTATGCAAGGAGGTGGACGAAGATGTAGATCATCTTCTCCTACATTGCAGCTTGGCCATGAGACTCTGGTGGGGTATGTTTAGCTGGTTTGATATGTCTTGGGTAATGTTGAGATCGGTGAAATACCTATTGTTTTGCTGGACTGGAAAGTTGGAAGTAGGAGGAGGTGCAGGGCATGGAATGTTGCTCCTATGACATTGATGTGTATCACCTGTAGAGAGAGAAACAAGAGGGCTTTTGAGGGGTAGGATTGAGTTTTTGGCTACTGAGTAGTCGTCTCCAATCCCTTGTACAGTTTTGGTGCACCCATGTAGTTCCGGGTTGTATACAGGATTGGGTGTTTGTTGTAGAGAACCATATATTTTTGTAGGCTCATTAGTTGTTGGTATAATGAGACGGATAGTGTCTATTTCGGAGAACCAGTTCGGATTTATGCCCGGCCGCTCGACGACGGAGGCAATCCACCTGGTACGGAGGTTGGTGGAGCAGTATAGGGAGAGGAAGAAGGATCTGCACATGGTATTTATTGACCTGGAGAAGGCTTACGACAAAGTCCCCAGGGAGGTGCTTTGAAGATGCTTGGAGGTGAGTGGGGTACCGCTGGCATATATCAGAGTAATTAAGGATATGTATGATGCGGGAGGAGACTCGGAGCATTTCACTGTCCTGACAGGATTGCATCAGGGATCTACTCTTAGTCCCTTTTTGTTTGCGTTGGTGATGGATGTGGACGCGGCGTATTCAAGGGGAGGTGCCATGGTGTATGCTTTTTGCAGACAATGTAGTTCTGATAGATGAGACTCGAGGGGGTGTGAATGACAAATTAGAGGTGTGGAGGCGAACTCTTGAGTCTAAAGGGTTCAGGGTGAGCAGAAGCAAGACAGAGTATGTGGAATGCAAGTTTAATGACGTGAGGCGGGAGAATGAGGTAGTAGTGAAGCTGGAAGCTCAGGAGGTATGTAAGAGGGACAAGTTCA
>NW_025832128.1:0-1606 GCF_002878395.1 Capsicum annuum | reverse complement strand
GAAGCTGAGAAGAAGTCTTAACGACATTGGTGATAAGCCATCAAAATCTTGATAAACCATCGTCGTCATCATCAACCTTAATACCAAGATCCAAAAGTGAAGAGGAGCTGACGACATCCGTGATAAGTTATCAAACTCCTAATAAGCTATCACAAATGTCGTCGTCTATTCTGAGGAAAAGCTGTAACTTTAATTTTATTTCCATAATTAGGTTAAACTGTTTAAAGCTTTGTTTTAGGATTTTCTATCATCATTATTCCACATTATTCGACACTTGGAGTTTTTTTGAACATACTTTGATTCTTTTCTCTCTCTAGTTCCAATACTCTCTAGAATATTATTGTTGAGAGAATATTGTCATCATTATTTTGGGAGTTTTGTATTGAGATTCAGTTCAAGTTACACTTCTTGATTTTCATCATCTTTGTAAGTTAATCTTCCCAATTATGAATTCAACTTGTGTACTTTTTCATTTTATCATGAGCGGCTAAACTCCATTAACATGAATTATGGGATCTAGGGTTAGGTCTTGATAAGGTGCTAAGTATTCAAGATTCAATAGGTGGTAGGATTTCTTGATAATTATGAAGCTTTAATTAACGTTTGTTAGTTGCAAATAATAGACACACCTGCTCTGATTTGCTTGAGAAAGAAATCAAATATATTAGGAAGTGAATTATTAATAGGGACTCGAAAATACTTCGTTTAATAATCAGCATTGTAACAAGGTTGGTTAACTTGAGGTAAAATCTGGGAAGTGAACAGAGATTTCCTAAGTCCAAGAGGATTAGGAAATTAAGCGCTGAAGTAGGTCGAGAGACATTTGAGCATAACATCGATAAAGATATCTTGTTATTCTAACCACCATGAGAATTTTGAATCACCTTTAGCATCTGTCATGTACCGTAAGCCCTAGTGAATATAATTCTGGTTATGTCATAAACTCCTGGTTACAAAAATCGAAATTAAAGTGACAAACAATTATTTGTAAAAATTAAACTCCCCCCCCCATTTTAGTAAATATTAAACTATTAGTGAATTAAATCAACAATGACTTGAGTTCACACCTTATTCACTGTGGTATTCAACCCCAAACTAGTTGGGTTTTATATTGACAATGATCTCTTACACCAATTCAAGAGTGTAGTTTTAGCGTTATCACTATTAGACCCCTATTCTAAGGCATGAAGCTCTGCAAGCCATGTCAAGGTGCTTATTTCCCTTGACATAGGCTAAGACAAATGATGTGATGTTGTTGTGGCTATAAGATAGCAGGCAAATTATGATGACCAAGGTATGTGATCGTTGGTAGGCCATGTCAAGGTGCAAATTGGCCTTGACATGTGCTAAGTAAAGCAATAAGATTCTGTGATAGCTATGATATTGCAGGCAGTTGATGATGACTAAGGTGCTACAGTGTTGGTAAGGCATCCTTAGGCATAAGAAGTGACAAACAGGCGTATGAAACCCTTACAGGTATACATGTAAATAGTGATATAAGTGAGAGAATTGGCATGGTCAAGGCAATTTCATGGCATAGGCAGTGGAATGTCCTAGGTAGTGTGACATGGCCGAGGCAGCAACATGGCGCAAGTAGTGGCTTGGC
>NW_025832127.1:0-1820 GCF_002878395.1 Capsicum annuum | reverse complement strand
TGATGACATTTTGAGGATTGTAAAGTGAAGAGGGCATGTGGTGCATGAAGTGAGGTTTTGCGGTTTGGCCTTGAGGTAGGCTTCTATCCATTTTTCTCATAGATGATGTGTGATATATGTTTTGTGTGAAAATAGATATTAGGCTTGATTATAAGCAGGATAACTTGGGCTTAATATATTGATATTTGGGGATTAGATAAGGGTTTTGGACCCATAAGATGGCATGTTTATAAACCTTTTGTATCCTATTTCCTTTCCTCTTTAGTTTAGATTAGTTATAGCATGGATATGATATAATGCTATTTTGGAATATGGTTTTAGCATTTGAAGTGTGATTTGTATATTTACCCTTATTGGGCTAGTCTGGTAGTCATAAAACCATAAGTTGTGTAGAGTTGGCTTGAGTACCCTTGTTTTTAGTCGCAGTTGCTATCTTAGTCTTGAATATGACTTACTTGACATCTAGAAGATGAACTATATACCTTATCCTAGTTAGGGGCATAGTGTGCCAAATTATATAAATTGTGGATTAGAAGTGGGATCGTTCGGCCCACTTAGGCCTAAGATCGTGTTAAGTCTTGTGGACTTAGTGCAGACATTAGGCATATATGAGGCTAGTAAACCATAGAATAAGGTTACTTCATAACTTGGTAACTAATATTGATGTTCCCGGATTGTGGTTTTTGAGTTATGGTTATGGTACTCCTTGTGGAAGTGATAGTGGGAATTTAGAGATGATATTTCTCCTAGATACATTATGTGGTCTATATAGATGCTATTTTCTCTTAGACTTGATGCTTATCCTATAAAGATGTTATTTTCTCTTAGACTTAATGATTAGCCTATGAGTTGTTATTTTCTTTAGTCATGATTGTTGGACCTATATAAACGATGTTCCTCTTGGATATGTAAATTACCCTAGAGAAGTGATATTTCTCGTAGTCATGATATATGACCTATTGATATAAGATATCCTGTAGATGATTACATGTTTATATATATTATGCATCCTATATGTGAGATGCCTCTTTTGTGAGAGATAATTACATGCTTATTGATATTATGCCTTCTATATGTGAGATGCCTCCTGTATGTAAGATGATTAGAGATATCCTACAACTTATAAATATGATTATTGATATGAGTCCTGGATATGTGTATGGACCTAAGGTCATGATTATGATGTTGTAATTATTTTGGATAAATTAATGGGCCAAGGGTCATGTTACGATATTGATTTAATAGCTGAGAAGTATTTATCATTATACATAAAGTAATTACAGTTTATGAATATAAATATGTATATGTTTTTATACACATCTCACCGGTATGGGATGGAGAAAGATACGGTATGATGCTTATTCTTCCATTAATTGAATATTGGTAATGACATAAATATATTTGTTACATTCATGAATATTTACCATTATAAATGATGTGATTATAGCTGAGATGTGATCTTTTATGAATGCTCTTCTAGTTGGATGGATAATGTATGTGGTAACTAGTTGTCTATTATGAGACTATAGCACTTGATGGCTAGTAATTTAATCTATTAGTTAATGAATCTTTCTTTGCTGAAACATGGTAGCTAACGATGGTTAATTAGTGAATGATATCAGTCAATAAAATATAGTTAGGTGACAAGTATTAATGTGTTGTCTAGTAATGATTAACGGATGTAGATTGATTAGTTGATAATAATGAATGGTGCATAAATGGCGGTTTTGGTCTAGTAATAAACCTTAACTAGATACTAGATGTTAGTGGTTGGTTGCTATTCCGTGAATAAGGATTATGTGAAGGATAATGTTTAGGCT
>NW_025832126.1:0-1203 GCF_002878395.1 Capsicum annuum | reverse complement strand
AAGGTTAGGACCAAAATCAAAGAAAGATTCTAGGGAAAAATCCCTTTCGGAATTTTAACTTATGGGGATATAATAAGCTTCATTACCACCGTGGGGATATACCTCTGCACCGACCTTAAGTTTAGGAAGCAACTTAAGAAGGACAACACTTTCAAATATGGGCTAGGAACCTTCTGCCAAGATTTCAGTTTCACGAATCTATCCTCTCCATCTAGTAAGAAGCATAGAAAAAAATCCTATAAGTCTCACAGAAAATCCAAACCTAGAAAAGAGTCCCCTAAAATGGAGTCTTACAAAACTAGTAGAAAAACTAGGAAAACGTCCTCTAGAAAAAAGGATGTTTGTTGGACTTGTGGTAAAACTGGCCATAGAGCTAAAGATTGTAAATCGGGCAAGAAGAGTAAGATCAACCAATTAGACCTCTCTGAAGTAACCAAAGAGAAATTATTCTCTATAATGGAAGACTCATCAGACTCTTACAGCTATTCTAGTGACGATTATAGCAATGAAGAATTTATCAACGGCGCATATGAGTTCGATCGATCCCAGTCTTGCCAAGATTGTGTTTGTAATGATACCTTCTGTACATGCAAAAAAAAGACTATTAATGTTATCTCTGGAAATCCTAAAGAAATCCTGTTTGGCATTATAGAGCACATCTAAGATGATGAGGCTAGGAATAAATATCTTCTAAAACTCAAAAGATTGATGCTTTCTCATGAAGAAAAGCCCCCAAAACCTATCATTCAGCCTTTTAGCATGAAACAGGTTATGTCTCAATTGGATAAACCTGCGGAACCATCTATAGCCGATCTCAAGGGTGAAATCTCCACCCTAAAGGGAGAAATCAGAGACCTAAAAATAAGACTTGATCGAGTGGAACTTAATATTCTTACTGAACAGGTTCTAAAGAATGTGTCTCTTCCAGAGAATGCCTCCCCACCAGGGTCTCCTAGAGCTTCCCCAATAATCGCTAATCTTATTCAAAAAGATCATCTCAAAGAGCCAGGTTCATTCCCCGGCTCAGATTCTCCCTCTACCTCTGATATAGCTATCACAGCCATTAAGGCTTACAGCAAACACATCGCCATAAAAATTGTCATAAACAAAGACTTCGTTCTTACAGAGTCGCCCTCTTTGATACCAGTAAAAGGACCTTAAGAATTAATGAGGAAATAAGAAAGAAAACAATGAGAAAAGAGT
>NW_025832125.1:0-1175 GCF_002878395.1 Capsicum annuum | reverse complement strand
TAAAGCACAAAAATAATTTCCCTACACGCATCTCTCACCAGATATGTTTATCTCATCCTCTCCAACCAGAAGCATCGGCTATAACATTCACTCCTCTTTTCCTGCCTACTTAATAGAAAACCACAAGGGTTCTTTTACAGAAGTAAAAATATTGCAAGGTGACACAAACTCAAAACATATAGCATAATCAATTTAATTTAAATCTATTTTTATTTTTTTATGCTACGGATACGACAACATAGGCAGTGTTGTTTGCGCCATAATAGAAATTAAAAAAGGATTTATGAGAAAAAATTATGAAAATCTTACTAACCTTATCAGTTTCACGTCCAGAATCTTCTTCTATGTGATCAATATGATCATCAAGTATCCAAGGCCAACACCTAATAGAACTCTTAAGCTTTCCTATGCTAATAATAGTTGAAGTAGACACCACTTGGCTAGGATCTTGCTTAGACTCCCCAACAGCCGCAGATTTACGGGCTTTCTCATTATTTTTTACCTTCTGTAATGTGAAGGACATTGGTGATTCAAAACCAGGTGGAATTGGAAACTTTTTCCAGTCATCACTTTCACCGTGTAATCTTGTGCGCTTGGGCCCCATTAGCACTGAAACAAAAGGGAAAGCATTAGTGAACATGAAACGTGGCATGAACTTATTTTGGCTTTTAACACTAAGCTAAGTTGCACGGACTCTTCACTTTCGATGCCGCACCCATTTCGGATTCCCCAAAAGCACACTTTTTTGGAGAATCTGACACGCACTCACTGATATTTTTGAAGAGTCCGAGCAACATAGACACTAAGGAAGAAAATAACTAAATACAGGCAGTGTTCAACAATGTCAATGTAAGTTGTAGCTCTTAACTTCACCTTTATATCTCCGTCGATCACAATCAGACATCCAACTTCAGAACTGACCTGCAACAAGAGAACATAAATAAATGAGTAAATACTAGCCAAATATAATATATAGTCAAAGTTTAAATAATTTGTATACAGATAGAAAAAGAGTAAGGTCAATAAGAATAGGTGTGGATGAATTTCAAACAAATTCTTCACGAAATTCCTTTATTAAATTGCAGAACATAAATCTTGTTACCCAGAGAACACCAAAAGTAAGGGGAAAGGGATACACAATAGAAAGAACCTAATCTGATTTTCTTTCTCCGAAC
>NW_025832124.1:0-2248 GCF_002878395.1 Capsicum annuum | reverse complement strand
ATAGGGGTTGACCTTGTGAAAATAACATTTTTTTGAAATTTTTATATTGTCATTGAGTCTGGAGCATTGAATTTAGTGTGGTTACATAGTTTGTACGTATATTAGATTCCTAACATATCTCGATCACCCCGTCGAAGTCCGTTTTGGACATAGAAAATCTGGTGCAACCTAGATCACAATGGGTAAAACTTATTTTAGGAATGCATATTATACCTTATGTACCTGGTAACCTGGTATAAGTATAAATAGCCCCTTTTTGCCTGATTTTTGCTCATTTTTCATCTTGCCTCTTGAAAGGTAAACCCTTAAAAAGTGTGATATCTTAAAAGTGAAGCTTGTGGGTGCTTGGGTAGCTAGATTAACATCTATTCTTGATTCTCATTTGGATTTAAGTTGAGAATTCACCCTTTTGTTTATCAAATTTCTTGATTAATTGTTCAAAATCTCCAAAACCTAAGTACTTGATTTACCCCCAAATTCTAAACCATTTCACTTGAATAATGTTCTTAATCTTATAATTACTAGCTGTTCTTCAATTCATCTTTAAAACAACTTTGATTCTTGATTTTAAAAATGGATTTCAAAGTGTTTACCCGGTAAAGCTAAAAATGGTCTTTCTTCGATCTGAACCTCATTTTTTACTAGATTTGATTTGGATTTTCAGTTGTATCTTTCTAAAGGTATAGGGAACATGTTTTTGAAGTACAATTAAAATTTTGCCCTTTTCTAAAAATTTAATTTAGGAGTTTTTATTGACCCCGAACCAAAAGTAGGCAATATAGGTATCATTGGCTTTATTTGGAAGAATATATTCTATATTTCTTGGTTTTAGTTTATTTTGGGACAATTAGTGAGAAGTAGGACTTTGTGGTTAAAGTATCACAGACTGGTTTTGGCCTTTGAGATAGAGATTATGGCTTAACTCTTTTAGACAGGGCTGGGTAGTAAATATTGGTACAAAATGCATGTTAAGGGAACTAATCATGATAAATGGCTACCTGTTTTCTGTCCTCGTGTGGGGTCCTATATGTAATGTAATTGATGAAATTGAGATATTGTGCGCTATGTATGACCGTGTGGGGTGTTATGTGATGTTGATAGCCTAAAATACATGTAAGTAATTGTATTGTATTGTTAAAAATGCCTTTTTGCAGTACTATTGGTGAATTGTGGTATATTCATACTTGTTGTCATATGAATCATGTGGAAATTCATGGATAGATGGAAATAATGAGTGGGTATTGGCTCACGTGGCTGTGGAAATGTAACATTGTGATTGGTTGTGGAAATATATCATTGTGGTTAGTTGTGGAAATACTCATTATGACTAGTTGTGAGCATTACATCCTTATATCATACTCATTCATTAAATAAATAGTACAATTGTGGCAACACTTGAGAAACACTAGCAACACTTTTTATAAAACTGACCGCGAGGGATAGGTTGGGTAGGATATATTGCAACACCTTATAAAACCTTTCCTGAGGGATGTGTTGGAAAGGGGATATGGATATGGATATGGATTATGGATTGTATATGGGTTGATTAATCCTCTATGGGTCCTACATCGGGAGGCTTGCCTCCGTGGGTATATATGGAGGTTGTGCGATGACCTGGTACATCATTATCATCATCTCATTAAACATTGAACTATCTTTATTGTGTTCATGTTATTATTGAACTACCATATTGACTTATCATACCTTTATGTGTTCTATCTTTCGCTAATTGTATTTGACTATCTTTATATACACGTTCTTTCTTATTTTCTAAGTGTACATGATATGATGTATATTTATGTTCTACATGGTTGTTGTTGCAATATATATGATATGTATACAGTAGAAGTGCAAGCAGTGTCTCTTATAGTTGTGGGATGTTTTCTGATTGCATATGATGTGCCATTAGTATGTATTTTGTATGCTTTATTTTTAACTTAGCTCGATTGGCCTATGATACCTACTAAATACAAGCGGACCATACTTATTCCTACTTACCCTTTTGGTGCAAATTTAGGTTTGGGTGTGCCTCACATGGCTTGATATCGGGTGCCTTCTGATTACTCAAGGTAGCAGCTAACATTTATGCGTCCCAAGTTCACCTTTATCTTTCTGTATTAGTTATGTCTTTATTAGTATTCGATGACAAATATTGTTCCTTTGTGGTTATTTTTTGATGTATTTGGCTCATTGATTGTATTAGTAGTTCTTACACTATTGACACCTGGCTTTAGGAATGTATGGTATT
>NW_025832123.1:0-2298 GCF_002878395.1 Capsicum annuum | reverse complement strand
CGATTCGAAGTAAGAAAAACTTCATCGTTAACTAAAAACAAGAAGAAGAGTTTCAAGTTACTTAACTTTATAAATAGTATTTTGAAAAATACTAAGTTTTCTATCTTGTGGTGACAGGAAAAATGACAACTGAAAGTCAAATGATGGATACGACAACGTCTATGGGGGAAAATAATATTGTCACATCAAGTCGCACAAATGCTTCACCAATGATGGCACTGGCGGAGAAGCCCGAAAAATTTTCTGGTATCGACTTCAAGCGGTGTCAACAAAAGATATTCTTTTACTTCACCACTTTATGTCTACAATGGTTCACTAGCGAAGACATTCCCCAGGTGCCCGAGGGAACCTCGGACAAGGACTGTTTCGTTATTGTAAAAGCTTGAAAACAATCGGATTTCCTTTGCAGGAACTATATTCTGAGTGGTCTCCATGACGACCTCTATAATGTCTATAGTGGAACCAAAACATCAAAAGAACTGTGGGGGGCACTTGAACAGAAATATAAAATGGAAGATGTGGGAATTAAGAAATTCCTTATTGCATGGTTTCTGGACTTCAAAATGATTAACAGCAAATCTGCTGTCTCTCAAGTATAGGAGTTGCAAGTCATCATACATGATCTCCTAGCAGAAGGTATATTTTTGAAAAATACATTAGTTGAACAAATTAAAAATATTCTTAATACTCACATAAACTGTTTTGTAGGTTTAATTGTGAATGATGCTTTCCAAGTAGCAGGGATAGTTGAGAAGCTACCACCTTTGTGGAAAGACTTCAAAAACTACTTAAAGCATAAACGCAAGGAGATGACCGTTGAAGATCTTATCATCCGACTTCATATTGAAGAGAATAATAAAGCTGCTGAAAGAAGGTCAAAGGGAAATTCTACAATGAATCGAGCCCATATTGTAGAAGATGGCCAAAATAACTCGAATAAAAGAAAGAAAGTTGAACATGGAAGCAATCAACCCAAGAAAAAATTCAAGGAAAAATGCTTCAATTGTGGCAAAATTGACCACAACTCCACAGATTGTCGAGCCTCGAAGAAAGACAAGAAAAAGGACCAAGCGAACATGATTGAGTCCAACAAAGAATATGATAATTTGTGTGCTATGTTCACGGAATGCAACTTGGTGGGGAATCCACGTGAATGATGGATGGATTCTGGTGCCACAAGCCATATTTACACAAACAAAGAGTTGTTCTCGTCATTTGCTCCGGCTCAAGCAGAAGAAATGCTTTACATGGCCAACTCCGCTACTGCTAAGGTGGAGGGAATAGGAAAAATTTGCCTAAAGATGACTTCCGGCAAGGTCTTGACACTAAACAATGTGCTATATGTTCCGGAGTTATGTTGGATCTTAGTTTCTATTTCACTCCTAGATAAAAATGGATTCAAATGTGTAACTGTTTCTGGGAAAATTGTAGTTAACAAAGGAGAAATGTATGTAGGAAAATGCTATCTCACGGAGGGCCTTTATAAGATGAATGTAATGACTGTTGAAATGAATAAAATTTCAAATTCATCTTATTTGCTTGAGTCTTATAATTTATGGCATGAACGTATAGGCCATGTTAATTACAAAAAGTTACGAAAACTGATTAACTTAGAAATTTTGTCAAACTTTGAGTATAATAAATCAAAGTGTCAAATGTGTGTGGAATTGAAGTATGCAAAGCATCCTTATAAGTCCGTTGAAAGGAATTTCAATCCCTTAGACTTAATACACACTGATATTTGTGATATGAAGTCAACACCATCTCGTGGTGGGAAAAAGTATTTCATAACTTTTATTGACGATTGCACTAGATATTGTTATGTCTACTTACTAAATAGTAGGGATGAAGCAATAGATGCATTTAGGCAATATAAAACTGAAGTTGAAAATCAGCTAGACAAAAAGATCAAAATGCTAAGAAGTGATAGGGGCGGAGAATATGAATCTCCCTTTGTGAAAATATGTGTAGAGAATGGAATAATCCATCAAACTACGACCCCGTATTCACCTCAATCTAATGGAATTGCAGAAAGGAAAAATCGAACTTAGAAGGAAATGATAAATGCCTTACTTATAACTTCTGGTTTACCGCAAAACTTATGGGGGAAGGCTATCCTTACAGCCAATCGTATACTCAACAGAGTTCCCCATAATAAGACACAATCAATTCCTTACAAAAAATAGAAAGGAAGGAAACCTAACTTAAAATATTTCAAAGTGTGGGGGTGTCTAGCAAAGGTACAAGTTCCTATACCTAAAAGGGTTAAGATAGGCCTAAAACGGTGGACTGTGTGTT
>NW_025832122.1:0-1333 GCF_002878395.1 Capsicum annuum | reverse complement strand
CCAATTGCATTGGAAAGAAGACTCAAAGATATTTCTTTTCATAGGTCGCAGATCTCCTAGTTTATTATATTAAGGGAGTTATGATCATTCAAAGTTGACCCAAAAATTTGGCTGGCCTCAGTAGTTTGTGTGCAGGAACATTTACTATTCCCAAATATCCCGGCCACCATTTTATAGTTTCGAACGTGTTCGATTATATCCAAAACTTATCCATTTTTGGAAATCTTTATATTGTTGGAAAGCTTATTCAATAAAATTCGCATGGAACCATCGATGGACAAATTCCGATATAAATAAAATAAAAAAATTAATTCCATATAAATAAGACCAATACACGTACTTGAATACGCCAATACATGTACTTGAAACGGGGTGTTACATGGGACTTTAATTATGCTAGGGAAATACAAGGTGTTATTAGAGATACTACTCGAGGAGGGAAGGATGAAGGCTTATGACTGTAACTTACCTGCCATCGAGGAGGCTTAATTTTTTTACCCACATTCAGCCACTATTGGATTTGTTTCCCAATTTGTTTAGGCAGAGTAAACAGATGGATGATTTGCCAGCGAAAGTGTTGAAGAAGCAAATATGGTATTTTGAAGGTCAAAACAAGGACATGGACCTTTGTAACATATGACTTTTCTATTTGGAAAAACTAAAACAGTAGAAAGTCTTGATTTAATTTGTCTCAACAGTTGACCCATCTATTGCAGCATATAGGTCATCTGTTGGTACAAATAAAATGGTACGTGGAATTGTTTGATTTGCTAAAACAGATGTGAAATATGTTATAATAGATACTACATCTGATACAACATGTTAGTCAATTGTTTCAATAGATGTATATATCTGTTTGATAATTTTCAGCATATGTGTCATTTGTTGAAACAAATATGTGTCTATTTGTTAGTTGGAACAAATATTATATATTCACCTTCTTCATCTTATGCTGCTTTCCTGTGGGCCTTATACATTGATCAATAGTGCAACACAAAGATAGCGGAGTTGTAATTTTGCTTTTTTGAATGCTTGATAATGCCTTGAAAATTACTTTTCTTCTCTTCTTAGCCTTAATCTCTAAAGGAGTGGATGGATATGAAATACTCTTTGATGTAATGAAACCCCTCTTAGATGTCAATTTCTTTACATAATTAGTTAATGCATTAATAGCATTAATCACTGCATCATGTTTCACCTTGCAGTTTTGACATTTGCAGGCAGAACATTCGCTAGGAGGGGAAAAATCTGCATAACCAATATGATTATACTCATAATGGCTTATGTTAAAAACTTTAAGAAGAGCATCATTAGCCCCAACAACAGCACCACT
>NW_025832121.1:0-4811 GCF_002878395.1 Capsicum annuum | reverse complement strand
CTATATCATATCATTGCCAAGAGGGATATTTCATATTATTTCCAAGAGGGCCATTTATATCATTGCCAAGAGGGCCATTTCATATTATTGCCAAGAGGGCCATTCATATCATCGCTGAGAGGGTCATTTCATATCATTGCTAAGAGGATTATTTTATATCATCGCCGAGAGGACCATTTTATGGCATTGCCAAGAGGGCCATTCATTCCATTATCAACAGGGACATTCATATTGCCAAGGAGGCATTCATATCATTGCCGAGAGGGCCATTCAATATCTGTTGACATGTGAGACATAAATACTGGCATCGAGGATATAATCATCATTCAATATTTGTTGACACGCGAGACACAAACGCTGGCGTCGAGGATATCATAACATTTAATATATGTTGACATGCGAGATATCATACACTGACGTCGAGGATATCTCATCATTTTATGAATCAGTATCTGAATACATCAAGAGCACACGATTTAAAGGACGCCTTTAAGTCGCTATCCAAAGATGGGTGATATATGAGATTTCTTAGAAATTGATAATTTAAGGGTCATCTATAAGTCATATTATTTAAAATAGAATAGTGTGCAAGATTACCAATGAATTGATAGCTCATAGGTTATTTGTAAGCCATAATGACATCCTAACCATATAGGGTGCAAGGTCACCCAAAAATCGATAGTTCGAAAGTTATCCATAAGTCGCAACTAAATCCTTATCGGAGAATATGCAAGATTATCAAATTAACAATGTCCAAGGGTTCTCTATAAGCCGTGTCATATCCAAGATCGATTATCTGCAGGATTATCCAAAGACTAGCAATTTGAGACATATTTATAAGTCTTATTGTATCTAAGGTCGGATGATTTGCAAAAATATCGGAGAACTAACGATTAGAGGGATATTTGTAAGTCATCTCTTATCCAAGGTCGGATAATGTGCAGGATCATCCAAAAGCTAGCAATTCAACGGATATCTATAAGTCGCCTCGTATCCGACAACAAATAATGTGCAAGATTATCCAAAGATTGACAATTCAAGGGAAATCTATAAGTCGTATCGGTACAAAAGATGCTCAAGACTTACTTGAGATCATATGCAAAAAATTATTATCAATAACCAGAGATTTTATCATGCCACATGCAACTAGCATTATAGGTGACCATAAGGGTTACCGCATTAGCATAAGATTACACGATTGCAGGGACCATTCTGCATAAAGTGTTATCGGTGTCCAAGAGAGACAAGACATATTCACTCGATAAATAAGATAATTATGCAACAATCGAGAGAGTTGTTGTGTCTATTATTGCAAGTATTTCCTTCCAAACAGGTACATGAAAGGAATGACTTTACTTTTCGAGCAACAAATCACGTGGAGATATGGTAAACACTATATACCTCTGTCGTAAATTATGTTTAGCACTAACAATTTTTGTTTGAGACATTGTTAAGAGATTTCGAAAGGATGAAAATCTCAAATCAAAACCACAGGAGTGGACGACTCCAAAAAAGACGCAGCACAATGTGGAATTCTTTCTTAACAGCAAAACAGGACATAGTCTAGAGAGGTACGTCAAACTCTTTGGATGCGAGCTAAAGGATGATCTCCACCACCAATCAAACCACACCCCTTTTCGAAGGCATGTGGGTGTTTCAACATATTTTGGTTTCAGCTTCACCTTCGGGATATTTCTAAATTCATGCCGAGGGTAACCTTCTCTTTCTTTCAAATTCGGGTGACAACATAGTTAGAGTTTTGGAAATTATTTCTTGGTAAGTTCTTGTCTATGGGTGTGAAGGATCCCACATTCATGGTTAAGAGGTTACAAGCCACTTTTCTACAAATCAATTAACTTGTTACTCATCCCGAACCAAAGGTTGTATGAAATAAAAGACCATCTTTTCTATCGATTGAGTCAAACTACAAGCAGTCTAATTTCCTGAGTCTTGGGGATATATAGGATGGGCTCATGGGTTGAAAACTCGACTGCATTCCAACCTTCCCAAAATCCCTTTATTCTCCATCTTTTTGGTTTTATCAAAAACTCTAAAACCGAGATATCTTGTAAATTTTCTTGAAAATCGTGCTTATAATCAAGCTTTATGAACTACAAGTGGCCTGAATTCTCATATAACCTGAGATATGTAGGAAACTTGATACCGAGGTCCGGCCATAACTCTATGAAAACTCATGCAAAAACTAACCTTTTTTGGATTCAAATATGTGGTCGGACAACAATTAGGAACGTCAACCTCCCTTTGCCTAGGATTACTTGAATTCACCCTACCCAAAGGGAGGGGGAAGTTGTTGACACCTAATTTTTACCCTCCACAACCAAGTTCAATCTCGAGTTTCTTTGATTTTTAATAAAATTATAATATTTATTTTATCTGAATAAAGCTTCTCAACATATTTATTTAGGTGAATTTGTCATTTTAAGTAGCGATTATATATTGTCATATTCAATTATACGAGATATTATAATTTTATTACTTAAATATTTATTGTACAAAATATCAAATTTTAATCAAGGCTTATCTTGAAAATAAATTATAATGATTAAAATCTTGATTTAAATATAATTTATCCTCAAAGATAATTTATTTGGATAAATATGTGTTTGATTTGGTCAAATCAAGAAGCTGAGATTAAATGAGGAATTAATTCGTATCGAACTTCAATTTAATTTACAAATCTATTAAATTCGATCATAATTGAAACTAAATTACAATTGCAATGCAATTGGCCGATTGACTTTCAATTTGGTCAAAATTTAAATAGAATAGGCTGAATTAGAATTGAAGTTATTTTCTAAATAAACACTAAAAAATTTCCTAAATCCCTAATCTACCGAAAATAAAATATATAACCCATTCTTAACCCAACAAACCATCAAAAACCGGCCCAATCAGTTGCTACAACGACACCTGCCCACTCCAAGAACACCAAGACCTGGCCCAGATAAGATTTTCCCCTTTAATTCAACCACAACATTCAATTGACAAACAACAGCTTCAATAAAAACAGACGACAACACTACAGCGGGTATACGCGTACAACTCCAAATGAACCAACGTACAACTCCGATACCAGTGGCCATATTCGATCCAACACCAACCCAAAATCAATTCGATCCGACCCCAGTCCGAACCCAACTCCAAAACCTAACAGCAAATCGCAACATTAACAACAGCCACCAATAATCAATCTCAACAAAAAAAATTTGAATTTCAAACTTTAAATTTGTACTAATTCCGTACAAATTCAAACAAATCCAGCTTACCCCCTGATTCCTTAATTGAAAATTCAAAATTCCTATTTTGGAAGTGCCAAAATTACCCTCGTTTCCCTTTTATCCCACATCGATGGGAGCACAAAGCAGAACCCTCCCCTCGCCCTATAAAAGGATCATTATGGAGCATCAAAAGCCAAGTCTTCGAGGGAGAAAAACTTATGAGCAAAAAATAGTCTCACATTTTTTTAGTAGAAAATTTATTATTTTCGTGAAATTCGTCGGCCAAACAAAGATTTCGAGTTGACGAAGACGTTTTTTCGATGGCGATTGTTCTCGACCAAGCTCGTGATCCCATTTTGCTACTCTGAAATAGGTAATCTTCCTTTTTATTTATTTTTGATTTTTTGTCTTCTTCGTGTCATCATCATCGTTTTATCGTATAGTATTGTATGCTGGGAGTTAGCTGTAGATGATAGACTCGATGTTTGTAGGATTTGAATGTGTAGGTTGTTGTATGGTTCGTTGAATTGATGATTATTATTTCATGTTTTGGTTACTTTGAACACATTGTTAATGTGGTCAATTAGCCGAAGTATCATATAACATGGAATTGTTGCCTGACTGTCTTGATTTTTTCACTTCCGTTGCGAGATATTATATCGTCGTCTAACCTGAATTTTGTTAAATGAAAGTCGAACGTGTAGTTTCTTTGATTTGTTCTGAATTTGAGTTGAATGCGTCTCACTTTTGAGACTACTGTGATACTAAGTTTCAGTCACCTTTACTATGCCCTTTTTTTATTTCTTTTGAGTATTATGATTGAATTTGATGTCGCTATTCTTGAATATCTCTATTTTAGTTTAGTTACGTCTTCTCAAGTGTATTTTCACTTTGATTCATCCCGGTTTTTTTCAAGTACTTTTTCTTCTACCTTTGAAAGTTCATTTCGAGTTGGTGGAAGAGAGGGTGAGGATGACTTTGCATATATATTTCTGAGAAATACAAATTGGGTTTCTTGTTGTATGTTAATTATGCAAAAGGCTGCTTTGTTCCTTCATTGCAAACAAATTTGCTTCTATGTTTCAATTTTGCCTAATTGCATTTTCACTTTAGAAAATGTCCAGCTTTTTCTATATCATTTTTTTTTTATCCTTGTTTTAATCTTTAGATACTTGGTAGGCTCATGTCTTATCTACTTTCGGGACGATGTTCCTCTACTTAGGTTAGTTAGTTGTTTATTCAAATTTTTCCTTTAGTTTTGATCCAATTTGAATCTCTTTGAAACAATCTGACTAGAACCTAATCTTTTGGAGCAAAAATTGTTCAATAATCCAATATGAGTGCATAAGGTGGTGTACCCCATTTGGTGTACATTTTATTTTTTCAAATTGCAATAAATTAATTTTCCATCATATAGTATGTTTGAAGTCTTTAAGGAGCTTGATTACTTGAATGTCCATTATCTTTTCCTTAGCTTATTTTATTACTCATTTCATTGTTGCTTGTCTTTGGTCTATTCCTTCAATGTTGAAATTTGGATGACTTAAAATAGTCACTAGTAGAAGTATGTCG
>NW_025832120.1:0-1265 GCF_002878395.1 Capsicum annuum | reverse complement strand
TGTTATTGGGTTCTTAATCTTTACCTTAGTTTACTTTTGGTTTATATGCATGAATTTCAATCTTGTGATTTGTTATAAGTCCATGAGTGGCTAAACACCCTCTTCTAGGGTTGAGGCCAAGAACATGATTACTTAATCTTATATTTGAGTTGTTTTATGCTTATTATCATTATTTGTTGTTCATATATCCTTTTATTTACTATTCTAAGGATTTGGGACCCTTAGGATAAATGGATATTTCTATTGTGAGCCCAGAAGGAGGAACAATGATCTATAATTTAGTATATATGGAGTAGGATCTTATACAGAAAGGGATTGAAGTTAAGATTTATGTTTAGGATAGGAATATACCTCATTCACCCCCTTTTGTTCATATACGGGACGGAAATAAATGCGTTTAACTTAGTTCACACATCTCCACTCAACAATGTAGTTGTGGGTCTTAGTTAGATAAATAAATAGAGGATGACCATTCCCTAAATATGTTATAAACCTCGTGAATCAGAATCCAAGATAATTAAATAAACTAACAAAAATATATGGCTAAGTAGTATTTTTAGGAGTGCCTTGACCCTGAATTTCTCCCTATTATTGTTCAAGCACTTTATATTATCGCATTATTTATGGTTACTTTATGTTTTTAAATTTTCAATGTTATTGGTTAATCTTGCACTTGTTTAATCTTCATAGTAATATTAGAATTAGTTTGTTGCTAAGAAAAAGTTCTTGTGGGATCGATACTTGTCTTGTAAAGGCCATTTTACTACTTGCAAGACCACGTACGCTTGCGTCTGAACTAGGATGCAACAAATCCCCATACATCAAAAGAATCCACATCTACACTTGGTTACAAAGTCATTTCATGTCTTCTTAAAATCCCACCTAGACTTTGGAATTTCTCACATGACTGCACTAATTCATGAGCATCAATATATAAAGTTGGCTAATAAAATTCATTTTGAAAGACCTTTGTAGCTGTACATATACCACCAAGATGGCCACAAATCGGTGATGAATGGTATATCTCAAGAATAGACCTATATATTCCTCCATAATGCAACAACATATTACTCTATTTTCACACTCCCTAAATATATTGGGTTCAACCCAATAATACCTTTTTTACACCATTGATGAACTATTTCCTTTAGTACTGGTACAAGTCATCAAGGAGCAACCCAGTCACTACATAATTTGCAAAATAAGCATACCATGGTTGCACACCTCCTTTAGGGCCATGAAAATCTCATTGAGAAATGTATCAT
>NW_025832119.1:0-2554 GCF_002878395.1 Capsicum annuum | reverse complement strand
ATGACTGAACTAACAAGGAGAGGACCTCTTGATGGGCAGGGTATTACCAAATTAGAGTTATGTGAGCACTGCGTATTCGAAAAGAAGAAGAGAGTCAGATTCACTAAAGGCATCTACTCAACTAAGGGCATACTTGATTATATTCATTCTTATCTCCGGGATCCTGCTAGAGTAGCTTCAAGAGGAAGCGTTAATTACTTGTTGACTATTATTGATGACTATTCTAGAAAAGTTTGGGTATTCTTTATGAAGCAAAAGAATGATGTGTTGTCTACTTTCAAGGAGCAGAAGACTATGATTGAAAAGCAGATAGGGAAGCAGGTAAAACTCCTTTATACCGATAATGGCTAAGAGTTCTGTTCTAATGAATTTAATACTTTATGCAAGTCAGAAGGAATTGTGAGGCACTTGACAATTCGTCATACTCCACAACAGAATGGTATGGCCAAATGAATGAATAGGACTATGATGGAGAAGGTGCGTTTTATGCTCTCTAATACTGATTTACCCAAGTGTTTTTGGGATGAAAATGCTTCTACAACTTGTCTTCTTATTAACCACTCTCTCTCAATCGCAATTGCTAAAAAGACTCCACAAGAGGTATGGTATGGTACTACTGCTAGTTATTCTGATTTGAGGATATTTAGATGTCCTGCGTATGCTCAGGTTAATAATGGAAAGTTGGAACCTAGATCTGTCATGTGCTTATTTATGGGTTATAAGCCTGGTGTTAAAGGTTATAAACTTTGGTGTCCAGAAAGCAGAAAGTTATAATTAGCAAAGATATTGTGTTTGATGAAACTTTCATGCTTCGGGCTCTCTCCGAATCAAGTGCTTTACCCCCTGATGAGCTTAGTGACATGAATCAACGAAAGTCATTCACCCATGTTGAATTGCAAATTGGAGCAGAGTCTACACCAGTACTTACCTCTCAGTCTAGACCGGAGATACAGAGTGATACTATTTCTTCTTCACTACCAGTGGAGCCACAATATTCTATTGCTAAAGACAGGCCTAAAAGAGATATTAGACCTCCTCAGAAGTATGCTGAAGCTGATTTGGTTGCTTATGCATTGAGTGTAGCAGAAGGTATTGATTCCACAAGTGATCGGTTTTTCAATGTTTTTCCCAGAAAATCGACCACATGTGGTGGGTTTTTGAATTTTTTCCAGAAAACCGACCACGAGTGGTCTGTTTTATATTAATTTTAATTAATTAATTTAATAAAAATTGACTACATATGGTCGGTTTTGGTTTTTTATTAAATTAATTTATTAAAAAATCGACCATTTGTGGTCTGTTTAATATTTAAATTAATTAATTAATTTAATAAAAAACCGATCACTTGTGGTCGTTTATTTTTTCTGAAATTATTTTTTTCAATTTTAATAAAATAATAATTAATTTTTAAAAGATATATATATATATATATATATATATTTTTAAAAAAACCGACCACTTGTGGTCGGTTTTTAAAATCCTACTACAACTTTACCAACCACACTTTGGTCAATTTTGTGATCGGTTTTTGGGAAAAACCAACTACATGTGGTCGGTTTTTGTGGTCCAATTTCCCCCTTTTTTAGTAGTGACCTTGAAACCGACCTAGCACAGTGCCCATTTACTACTTGCGTAGAAAGGCAACAAAGTTCACCTCATGAGATCACAACACAACATAGAGAAGTAGCTGGAGTTTTTTTCCATCTTAATTTGCGAATTTTAATGATACAAATGTAATTTTGTGATTTACCAATACAAAAAACTTTTGTGAACCATGAAGGTTAAACTAATATTTCATCCATGTGTAATTTTTATTCAAGAAAATCCGTGTTAATACAATTATTCATATATCTTAAGGACTAAGATAAGAATTTGTTAATAATTGAGGAGTGAAATCAAATAAAACTTGTTTTTTATTCGTTATTGCCTCAATAATCACGACTTTTTACAAGCATAACTCAGAATAAATGATGGATTACAAAGATTCTTCTCTTTTTTACGCTCCACATAGACCAATGCCCATAAAAGATTATTTTATGTAAAAGGGTGAGTTTTTATTTTGTTTCATAGCAGGCTATATTTTAACATTCAAAAGTGAGTAGAAAAGTAAATTATAATTTATTTTTCAAATAGAAATATAACTTCAAATTATATCTAGCATATTTATGGCAAAACATTAATTTATATATAAAGTAGATAACTTTTAAGTCTAAATGGATTCTAAATATATTTATTCATATAAAAAAATTAGAGTTTATTAATAATTAATAAAGAAGGATTATAAGGAATTAAGTGAATACCTTGAACAATAACATGTAAAGTATTTTTCAGTAGTCACATGTAAAGTGTTTTTCAATCTTTTCCATATAAACAAAAACATGTAAAGTGTGAGCGATCGTTCAATCTAATGTTACACAACAAACTCTATATAAACACCTTTTCTCTATATTTCTTCTGCCAAAAAAGAGTGAGTTTTCAAGTTGTTCTCTCTAGATTATTCTCATTTTTTTTTTTTTGTTGTTCCAGTGATTCTTGTGATGACTTTTTCTCTAAA
>NW_025832118.1:0-3286 GCF_002878395.1 Capsicum annuum | reverse complement strand
AGGAGAGAGAGAAAGAGAACAGCAAGAGGAGGCCTTTTTCTTTATATTTATATATTTCGGAAATCGAATCATCATGCACTTTAGGCCCATGAGACTTGCAACACCGAACACCAACCCAATCTCCATAAGAATCAGTACGCTACACAATGCAATCCACGAAGGTGTGTCACTTCTCCACCCTCTTCTAGCAGGTTTCTTCTCTTATGATTTTCTCTTAATTAGAGGTTCTCTACCAGTGACCAAGTTGATTCGGCCCCTGCTATTCCTAAGGATAAAATAAGATGTCCTGCTTTGCCAACAAGCCCTACTAGGGTAGCATGTCTGATCGCTGGTGTGTTTGTTCTAACGAGAGGCTTGAAGCGCGATTCTGATTCTAAATTAGGCCATCAATACTTGAATGAATCTGTTCTAGAAACTATGACTAATTAGACCATTAGTGACCAAATGAAAACTTCGACATAGGAAAAGAAGGTGAGATAGGGGATGAAAGCAGGGTATTGCTAACTCTACATCCGACAGAAAGACCTGTCTATACTGAAGAGGGGATGGTTCATGGTAACGAATGGGGCAAGCATAACACTCGTTCCAGCAGCCCTTACCACAGTTGAAAGAGACATTTTGGTACATTCTACATAATCTTTCGTGTAATAACATAAAATTCAAAAGCAATTCTATACTTTCTTAAACTCAATCTCAAGTCAAATCCAGACAAACAAATTGTAGGGAAATACAATCTCAGGACTGGGCGTATACATAAAATAGAGGGGGAGACCCATTATGTAGTGAGTGACGAAGCCAAACCAGAAAATGGAACATAGAAAGTGACAACACAAGTTGACACAAAACTAAGCTCCACTATCGCTTCACCAGCTCAAAACAAACACACAGGAGAGCTATTTCTAATTCAGACCCAAATCACCACATTGTAATTCATAACCGAAACTGTCATTTCTAATATTTCACAACTCTCGATAAAATCTAAACTCACTTGTCATCACTGGGGCAATAAAATAGCTACCATATCACTATTAAGCGTAAGTAACTCGTAATACCAAAAATTCTAGGAAGCTAATAACTGACATATTACATTTTTTGCATTATATCCGATCAAAAAAGATATTACACAATTTCATGATTCTATTTTTTTATAATTTTCTTAAAACTTGAAAATCAAAGGGATTAGGAACTTACAAGGAGCTTTACGGAGACAATGACGGCGACAAGGCTGACGATGTGCTTCGTATACAAGGACAGAGAAGAAAATCAGTGCTAGGTTTTCGCAGCTTATAACATAGTAGCACGGCTTTGGGTAGGTACAATGGGCTGGATTCATGGGCCTACCTATTAGGTGGGTATTTATTTTGGGCCTTTAGAGCTTTTAGGATAAATTACACAAAAGGAAAAATTACAGAAAGTATCATATTTAATACTATAATTACAATAAATAGCAACAACAATAACAACAAGCCCAGTATATTCCCACACAGTGGGGTCTGAGGAGAGTAAAATGTACGCAGTCCATACCGCTACCCTCGAAGAAGTAAAGAGGTTGTTTCCAATAGACCCTCGGCTCAAGATAAATAAATAAATAATAATTAAAAAAATCATAATGAAACGTGAAGCAGGATGGGTGGATTAACAGAAGTAAGGAATCATAAATAGTAAAATAGAACTCAGAGCAATACAGGATAGGGGAACTAAGAGTCATAAGCTATAAGAAATAAGAAAAACGAAATCTGGAATAGGGTACCCACCTAGTAGTAACCTACACTCACAGACCAAAGCCACACCTAGTCTCTCCTGACTAGCGTCTCCTACCTATCGATACAGTCCTACGATTACTACCCCGGCTAAACAGAGACTCTCCTAATTACTTGCTACAACCCATGTACTCACCCTAGCCTTTTACCTTTATCCGCGACCTCCACACTTTCCTATCTAGGGTCATGTCCTCGGTAAGCTGAAGTTGCTCTATGTCATGTCTAGTCACTCCCCTCCAGTATTTCTTCGGCCTCCCTCAACTCCTCTTGAAGTCATCCAAGGCTAGCCTCTCACACCTAAGAACTGGGGCATTCGCGTCCCTCCTCATCACATGCTCAAACCATCTCAGCCTTCCTTTCTGCATTTTGTCCTCCACCGAAGCCACTCCCACCTTCTCCCGAACAATCTCATTCCTAACTCAATCCCCTCTTGTAAGCCCACACATCTAGCGCAACATTCTCATTTCCGCCACCTTTAATTTTTTAATATGGGAGTTCTTGACAGGCCAACACTCCACTCCATACAACACGGCTGGACGGACTACCACTCTATAGAATTTGCCTTTAAGCCTAAGGAGCACCTTCCTATCACACAACACTCTAGAGGCGAGCCTCCACTTTATCCAACCAGCTCCAATACGATTAGAGACATCCTCGTCAATCTCACCATTCCCTTGAATCATAAACCCAAGATACTTAAAACTATCCTTCTTACATACAACTTGGGAATCCAACCTCACCACTACTTCGTCTTCCTGCCTTAAGTCACTAAACTTGCACTCCAAATACTCCGTCTTGTACCTACTCAACCTGAACCCTTTAGATTTTAGGGTTTGCCTCCATACCTCTAATTTTTAATTCACACCACCACCACCATCCCCGCGTCTCATCAATCAACACTTCATCATCTGCAAATAGCATACACCAAGGCACTTCACCTTGAATACTCTGCATTAACACGTCCATCACCAGTGCAAATAGGAACGAACTAAGAGTTGAACCCTGATGCAACCCTGTATCGACTGAAAAGTGCACTGAGTCTCCTCTCGTCGTTCATACCCGAGTCTTCCCTCTATCGTACATGTCCTTAATAGCTTTGGTGTACGCCACCGGAACCCTTTTCACCTCCAACCATCTCCAAATAACCTCCCTAAGGACTTTGTCATAAGTCTTCTCCAGGTCGATGAACACCAAGTACAAATCCCTCTTTCTTTCCCTATACTGCTCCACTAATCTCCTCGCCAGGTGGATTGTCTCTGTCGTCGAGCAACCAGGCATAAAACTAAACTGATTATCCGAAATGGACACGAGCCTCTTCAATCTCTGCTCAACCACCCTCTCCCAAATCTTCATAGTATGACTCAACAACTTAATACCCCTATAGTTGTTGCAACTCGGAATGTCCCCCTTGTTTTTATATAACATAATCATCGTACTTTATCTCCAGCCCTCAGGCATTCTCATAGCCTTGAAAATATCGTTAAACAAATCAGTCAACCACCTTAAGCCTACCCCACCCACAAACT
>NW_025832117.1:0-1633 GCF_002878395.1 Capsicum annuum | reverse complement strand
GGAGCACATGCACAAACAGGGGAAAATGAGAAGCAAATAATCACAAAGATTAAAAGTTGGTAAACATTAATCACAAAGAATAAATGAAATGGTACTTACCAACATCTAGACTGCAGAAGTAATGTCAGTTTAGCTTACTGATTTCTATTACTATTTCTATTTCAACAAAGGAAAGGGAACAAGGATGAAGTAGCGTGTATACTGTGAAATAAGAAACAAATAATTAGAAAGGAAAAAACTTAAATATGCCACTGAACTATTAGAAATAGTTCATTTATGCTATCCGTTAAAAGTTGGGCTCATTTATATCATCGCCATTACAGACCGGCTCATCCTTGTCATTACTTTTTAACAACCAATTTTTAAAAACATTCTTGCCACGTGGCAGCTTATTAGATGGCCACGCTATTTTTTTTATAATTTTTTTTTTTAAATAATTTTTTTTGATCCATTAAAAAGAATTCATGCAACTTTTTGATTCATTAAAAAATAGTTTGATCTATGCTTTTAAAATTTGATAATTTTTCATGAATATATTCTTAAACATTCTCGTTCGATTCATTTTTTTTGTCATTTTTGACATATTAAGATTGTTTTCATATTTTACCTTTAATATTAGTTATTTTTTTCTTCAAATTAATTTCAAATACAATAGTAAACATCATTTAATAAATATATTATAATAAAATAGTTATTTTAATTGACAGGCGAGTAACTAAAAGGGAACGGAGAGAGTATACACTCCACGTTTTTTATCACTTTTTTTTTAAGAGTTCCATGTTAACTAAAATTTTTGTCATTTTTCAGTTGAAACTGAAGGGACATATAAACATCAAATATTATTATTATATTATTAATAGTTATCTTCTCATTTTGTCAACTCTACGTATATTATATTTGTCGTCATGTTGTCGCCTTCCTATTTTTGCAATGATAAATGATGATGCATAAAGTGTTACATGCAAATGTTGAATGCTGATTAGGGGTGGCTCAACCCTTTAGGAGAAAAGGCGGCTACCTAAGACTCCAAAATTTGAGGAGCCTATTTTTGTTTAGTAATAATAAATTATAAATTTTAAGAAATACAATAAATACTATTTATCAAAAAAAGAAAAATTTTATATAAAAAAATAAAACGCAAGGCCTCCATTTGATTTTTGCCTTAGACCATAAATTTGCTTTAGCCACCCCTAATGCTAATGATGTCATTCTATGCTTAATAAAAAATAAAAAACTAAAAATTTACTTACATTCGACTGACAAAATATTTCATGTATGCTAAGACATACTATATGCTTAATTAGAATAGCGTTTAGTTATAAATTATAGTAGTAGATTTTTAAAAAAAATTCTTTAAATATTTTTTTGATCATGAAAAATTAATCAAATTTTAAAAGAATAAATCAAATTAATTTTTAATGGATCAAAAAATTGGGTGGATTCTTTTTAATGGATCAAAAAAAGTTTAAAAAGAAAATTGTATTTTTAAA
Source organism: Capsicum annuum (assembly GCF_002878395.1). Lineage (NCBI taxonomy): Eukaryota > Viridiplantae > Streptophyta > Magnoliopsida > Solanales > Solanaceae > Capsicum > Capsicum annuum. Next base: position 143 of record NW_025832117.1, on the reverse strand, counting down.
AAAATAACGTGGCCCTCTAATAAGCTGTCACGTGGCAAAGCTATTTTTTAAAATTGGCTGTTAAAAAGTAATGGCATGGATGAGCCAGTTTTGTAACGGTGATGGCATAAATGAGCCCAACTTTTAACGGATGGTATAAATGA
>NW_025832116.1:0-1201 GCF_002878395.1 Capsicum annuum | reverse complement strand
GAAGATCATCGAGAAATAATTTGGGAAACTTATTAACCGCATAGATGGATTACAAGGTAAGAGCCTCACAACTGGAATCTCTAACCCAAACTAGATGATAAAGACACCCCTTAGAAATTAATTTTTGAGCTCTATGACACGAAATAAATCTCCCTTTTGGCACTATGGAACTCCCCTTCTATTTCACAACCAGTTTACAAGAGAATTGGAAGCTGACCTTCCGGGTTCGACAATCTATAGAAGCATAGCATGAATGGAGCCAATCCATCCCCATGATAACATCAAAATCTGCCATATCCAATTTTATCAAATCTACCAATGTCTCCCTATTAAAGATGGATACCACATAACCCCTATAAACCATTATATCTACTATAGAACCACCCATCATGGTAGACATAGAGAAGGGATTGTAAATTCACTCAGGACCAAAATCAAAATGAATAACCACCTAAGAAGTCACATAAGAAAGAGTATACCCCTGATTAAGTAAATAGTATACATTATGAGAAAAGAGCTTTAATGTACCAGTGACCACATAAGGTGATGCCTCAGATCCTTTATGGGTGGATAGGGAATAAAGACAATTCTGTCTAGTGTCGGTACCAAAAGTAGCACTCTTTGGTGCAAGAGCTAAAAAAGTAGTAACTAGGGCCTTATTAGCCCCCATGGTTACTCTACCTGTGGGACAATTCTTCTGCCTATGCTCCATTTGACCGCAATTGAAACACCAAGTCTTTCCCTTATAACAATAACCACAGTGAAGATGACCACATAATTTATAAAAAGGATAGAGTGGGGTGACTGAGCTCCACTAGCCTGAGAATGGACACCTTGTGCCTTAAACCACTATTTATTTGGAAGTGACGATCATAAGACGACTTAGGATAAGGGGTACTAGCCTCAAGTAGGAATTAAAACTCCCATAATTTTTCTTATAAGGACCACTGTCTCCCATCTCTACCACTATTCTACTACCCTCCGCCCTACTCTGAATACTTGAACTTTTTACTTTATCTCTTTTCTATTTATGCCTGCTTCTTTTTTTCGTTCTTAACCTGCTGTATGTACTTCACTAGTCTAGAGATATCTATGTTATTATTCAATATCACCGCCTTACACTCTAGCACCAAGTCTTGAGTCAAACCCAAACCAAACTTCCTTATTTTAGCCCTTAAACTAGACATAATCTCTGGGGCAT
>NW_025832115.1:0-2299 GCF_002878395.1 Capsicum annuum | reverse complement strand
CTACTTTGCAAGTGTCAATCCCTTTGACTTCAAGTCTTGCATTATTTCCTACATAGATCCACCTTGATCCAGGTGAAACCCGACGAAACTCCACAAACGCTTCTCGATCTCGACTCACATGGTCGGTGGCTTCTGAATCTACAATCCACATAGGATAAGATTCAGTTAATAAAGCAGTGCTAGAAACATATGTATCACTTAGAGATGCATTTATAAATGCTAACTTTTTCACCTCAGGACATTCACGAGAAAAATGCCCCAGAACCTGGCAGTTTTAGCACTTCATCTTGCTCGTCTTTCTTCTTGAAAAATCTTTTTTCCTTTTTCAAATTTGGCTTGTTCTTTTTCTCAGATGTTCCTTATTCGGTCTCTTTACCCTTTCCGTTATTTTTCCACTTCTTCTTGCGCTTGAATCCTGAAGAGTTCTTACCACTTGATTCTGCCATAAAGGTATTAGAAGCAGCTTTAGCAGTGCCAAACTGCTCATCTTCAAGTTCAACATGACGAGCAACATCTAAAAAGGTTTTGATACTATCATTGTGGGTTAAGTTGACCTTCAAGTGTTCCCAACTGTTGGGAAGATATCGAATCACTTCCTGAACCTGCTGCTCATCCGAGAGAACGTTACCAGCACTTTTGAGTTGAGCTATGATATTCGATATCACCCAAAAGTGTTGTTTGATAGTCAGCTGTCTAAGGTGAGTGACAGAAGTACCCCATATGTTCCTCGCAAGTGTGCCCAGATGGCATTGGCAGTAGGAAATTCCTCACACTCATGTATGAGGTCATCAACCACAGAACTTACAATGATTCCACGTGCAATGGAATCAACCTTTTTCCACGCCTTATAAGCTTAAAGGTCTCTTTTGTGTTGTGCAGTGTTGTACATACCACATCTTATGACTTCAAATGTTGTAGTTGTCTCCATTTAGTTTTTCTCCTTAGTTCAAGTCAGTAATTATGCTTTTAGATGCCATGTCTGTTATTAAGAGACAATTACGCAAGTGTGTTATCAATTATGCATGCAAATTACACATTTAAGCAAATAATTTCACCTAAAGGTTTCATGTTTATTGTAAAATTTAAAGGACACTTAAGAATCCAATCATCATAGACAAACTAAACACTTGACCAAAAAAAAATAAAAAATAAAAATTTCTTAACGTGTATTAGAATGATAGCTTTCAATTAAGTCGTTTTAAACTCAAATTAATGAATGAAATTCACGTAAATAGATATAAACAACTTTTATATATAATATATTAAATTAATAATAACTTCATGTTACAAGTCAATCTAAAAAATTAAAGTCATTCCACAAATATTCTAGACGACTTATGTACACCCAAAAGGCTCGCTAGGCCAAATCTCATGGTAAACATCAATTAATCTCTCGCCCCCAAGGATCACGGAGAGAATTTGCTAAAATAACTAATGCTTTCCAATCCTAGACTTCTACATTGTTTTCTAGTTCTACACGTTTCATCTCAAACTGATGTATAAAACTAGCAACACTAATTTTAGCTGACATCTTAAAAGACTTGAATTCTTTCAGTTTCTTCTCTCTTTTCCTTTGTATAGCCCTTTCATTCCGTAACAGATTTTGTGTCGCACTGGGGACACCATTTCGTATGATCTCTCGACCTCGAAAACATGCCCTTCGACGACGTGCTCTTCCACTTTGTCTCTTTGCTCGACATCCAGAACTTCCGCTTGGAGTGATTCGAGTTTGTCCCCGTTCAGCCATTTCTGAAATAGGAACCAACAAACAATAAGAATGGTCTCACCACTCAATATAATACTTATGTCACAATTTATCGTAGAAGAAAAAATCTGTTAAAAATATTATGGACTAATTAAGGCAAAAAAAATATCAAGTCCAACTCAAACACTTATTTATTTAAATTATAAAAGGATTCACTATGCCACCTTTATTGTATATTTTCATGTTAATTAAAAAAAAATCCCAAAAGAAAATATATTTAAATTATCACACAATTTTGATCCAATTAAACGACACAACACTTTTCCTTAATCTGTTAACATTAATAATGTATAAGATCGCTAGGTAACAGCCACTGGTGACATTTTTTATTTATTCGATAGAGTGCACAACTGACTTATATACACAATAATATGAATCAGTAAATTAGCTTGAAAGACAAGCCAATAGTTACAAGGTATTGCAGATTAGGTCACACTAATAATAATATAAAAATCTCTTATACCATTCATGTAGATAAGAATCTAAAAAAAAAAACGCAGTGGCGCGTTTGAGCGGATCAAGTCCCAATTGTGG
>NW_025832114.1:0-2582 GCF_002878395.1 Capsicum annuum | reverse complement strand
CTGACTGATATGAATGTGAGAATACATACATGCATACGTAACTATAAATGAACTAATGGAGCTACTGACTACTGAGTCTGAATACTGACAACATGAGTGTACTGATAATGAGATTCTAAAAGACTAAGTTTACTGATATTGATAGGTAAATCACTAATAAGTGATGGATCTTATACTATATTACTGAATACTAAGAGACTGATATTGCATTACTAATAAATGAATGATTGTTTCTGACCGTTTGAATTATGAAAATATGGTCTGATTGATTGTATCTAACAGTCCTGAAGCTGAATGCTGATAGTATGAGTTTTGATAACTTTTATGATTGATAGCATAAGTGACTATATCTGACAGTCCATAAATCTGAAGGAAACTGTCTGAGTTCCATTCTATTTCTGAGTTGACTGTATCGACAGCCCTGATATACCAAAATCTGAAGAGCTATCTAAGTTCTTTAATGAGACTGGGTAGCTATAGCTGATAGTTCTCCAATCTATAACTGAAACTGTGGGAAGTAGTTATCTAACCGACATACCCCAAATACACTATAATAGCTAAGCTGGGGTCCAATCTCTGCCCCGACTGAAGGGGTGTCAATACCGCACCACTGGTAAGGACAGCTGTGAGGACCCTACACTAGCAGGTACTCAATGAGAATGGTGGGAACCCTAAATTGACGGGTTAAACCACCTCATCAACCCTAATCTGACGGGTTAATATGTCTCAACCTATGCTGGCTACATAGTTCTAGAACACAAGGATGACTACTAAGAATCACACCTTGAATTGGCTGGTGAGTTTCCATCCTTGGGTTCACTCGGTGCTAACTTGTACTCCCATCTGAAGGACACTAAATTGAATAACTAAGCTCAATTGAATAACTGAACTGAACTGATTAGCTGAACTGATACTGATTAAATAGAAATAAAATCATCATGTCCTCGAAGGATGAGGACTCGCGTCTAACTCTGACTGCTGATCCTGGAATCTACTGCCGATTTGGAGCTCATGCCTTTAAACCTATGGTGTAATATAAGAGAAAGCACCATAGCGTAAATACGTCAGTACGTCTGAATGTACTAAGTATACGAGTGAGGTAGGCTAAATGCAAAGGGTTATATGCATGAAAAATACTGACTAATATGAACATGAGAGTACATACATGCATACATAACTATAACTGAACTAATGGAGATACTGACTACTGAGTCTGAATACTAACAACATGAGTACTGATAATGAGATTCTGAAAGACTGATTTTACTGATATTGATATGTAAATCACTAATAAGTGATGGATCTGATACTGTATTACTAAATACTAAGAGACTGATATTGCATTACTGATAAATGAATGATTGTTTCTGACAGTTCGAATTATGAAAATCTGGTTTGATTGATTGTATCTGACAGTCGTGAAGCTGAATACTAATAGCATGAGTTCTGATAACTGTTGTGATTGATAGCATAAGTGACTATATCTAACAGTCCATAAATCTAAAGAAAACTATTTAAGTTCCATTCTATTTCTGATTTGACTGATCTAACAGCCCTAATATACTAAAATTTGAAGAGTTATCTGAGTTCTTTACTGAGACTGGGTAGCTATAGCTGATAGTCCTAAAATCTGTAACTGAAACTGTGGGAAGTAGTTATCTAACCGACATGCCCCAAATACGCTATAATAGCTAAGCTCGGGTCCAATCTCTGCCCCAACTGGAGGGGTATCAATACCGCGCCATTGGTAAGGATAGCTATAAGAACCCTAAACTGACAGGTACTTAATGAGAATAGTGAAAACTCTAAACTGACGGGTTAAGTCACCTCATCAACCCTAATCTGATGTGTTAAGATATCTCAACCTACACTAGCTATGTAGTTCTAGAACACAAGGATGACTACTAAGAATCACACCCTGAACTAGTGGGTGAGTTCCCATCCTTGGGTTCACTCGGTGCTAACTTCTACTCCCATCTGAAGGATACTAAACTGAATAATTAAACTGAACTAAATAACTGAACTGAACTAATTAGCTGAACTGATACTAATTAACTGGACAGAGACTAGTGGTATTGTTTAGCAGAGCTAAACTAAGTTTACTGGATTCCAAGGACTGACGGAATGTACTGAGTTCTAAGGACTTGTTGAGACTACTGAAGTTACTGAGATTTACTGTGAATATTGAGGTTGCTGAGGTTACTGAGCACTAAGATTTTTGAGTTTTCCTGAGTCACATGACTAACTGAATTCTATAGATCATGGCTTGGCTGAGAGTATCGTGAAAACATGACATGGCTCTAGGCACACAACTATATTTTTCGGGAACAAGTACCCCCAGGACTCGATGGAAGAAAACTGATGCAACTTGAATTTTTTGAGTACACGACCATCAATAACAATCCATAATACATGAGTGGGGGATTTCATGAAGTACATGGTCATCATAATATCTATCATGAATAGGAATGCTTATAATCAAGTCATAAATCTCATATTCTAATATCATGGGCATTCCGATAACATATACTATTCATAGCAAGGGCATGGAAACCATTCAAGCATAAGGGAACGACAACATG
>NW_025832113.1:0-2466 GCF_002878395.1 Capsicum annuum | reverse complement strand
AGGGATACACAATAGAAAGAACCTAATCTGATTTTCTTTCTCCGAACTGGCATTTAAGTATATTGAGATTAACAGCAAAGCGCTGAGAAGGTGCTCTGTAGGCACAAAGCAGAATATCCCCCTTGTAAAAAAAATGAGGGGCACACCAATCTATACAAAAATCTATTTTTGTAGCGAATCACTAAAATCGAACATACTGTTTTCATCCTTTACATCTTGTAAGTTGCACCAAAAAAACATAAGCTAAAGACAATTGTAAACCTTAGTACAGAGAAAGCTTTCCTTTCAAAGCACCTAGCATTTCTTTCCGTCAACAAAATCCAATAGATGCAAGTCAGCACGGTAACGCACAGACTGATTGTTGGTTTCCTGATCCCACTTTTACCCCCAGAAAGTTAACAAGTTTGGGGAAGTAATAAAAATTGAAGCAAAATCACACAAAATCCATATCCGAGAAAAGAAGGAGAGCTTCCAGCCGTAATTGGTTGGATACGCTCTTCATATAACATCTTCGCTTGGACACTCCGATTAAATACTGCTAGTAAGTTTGTCAAACGGGTTACAAAAGAGAGAGAATTTTTAGGTATCTCCTACCAACTCAGACATATCTGTCATCTCTCTTCTTCAATGATACCTTCACTTCCCTTCTAAACACTACTTTCCTTTTTTCTTGAAAAAGAATGAATCAACCACCTATGTCTCAACTTCAATCTAATTACAGCCTACTTTATAAACCTATGTATCTATTTGGATCTATTTAATTCATAGGTATTAGATTCCTAAAAGGAATGATATTATGGCATTTATGAAGCAGTAACAGATCAAAATATAACGAAGCACCGAGAATCGGACCATAAGAGGTGATGGTAGTATATAAGACGGAGTTGGTCGGATGGCAAGCACCCCTCACTTCAAACCTGAAGGTTATGAGTTCGAGCCACCAAGGGAGCTAGGGAGGGGTTATAATAGAAATAATAACAGACTAGCACAACCCCATTCCATATTTCAATACAATAACAAAGAATAAAATAGTAATACACAGCAAAAAATCGAATGTTGAACCAAAATAGAATAACAAAGTTGCTCAGATGGCAAGCACCCCTCACTTCCATCCCAAAGATTTTGAGTTTGAGCCACTAAGGCAGCTAGAGGGGTTAAAAAAGAAAATAATAACAAAATAGCACAACCCCATTTCATATTTCAATACAATAACAAAGAATAAATAGTAATACACAGCAAAAAAAATGAATCTTGAACCAAAACATAATAACAAAGTTGCTCGGATGGCAAACACCCCTCACTTCCAACCTGAAGCTTGTGAGTTTGAGTCACCAAGGGCTACGGAGGGGTTAAAAAAGACAAAAAAAAAAAAAAACTAGCACAACCCCATTCCATAATTCATTACAATAATAAAGAAACAAACAGAAATACATAGCAAAAAATCAAAACTTGCAGCAATGCCCCTTAAATTCCCAAAAAAATGATGTGGTCACTAAATTCACCCAAACTTGCACAACCCCACTTCATATTTCAGCAAAATAACAAGAATAAACAACAAATACAAAAAAAAATGGAGTTTTATATGAGCGAAAACTTACCTATAAAGTAGATAGTAAAAGGTGATTTCTGTTTTTTTTGGAGTTGCAATGTCATTAAGTGTTGACAATGGAGAAACCCCATATACCTAGTACTTCTGACAAAACTCCAAGGAATCTAAACTATGGAGGATTTTTTATTTTTTATTATTTATTTATTTTTTAAAAAGTAATCAAGATTCTACTTCTACCAAATCACAATTGAATTAAAAATGATAAATAAGTTGTCCAATTAAGTGGGAGTCCTCCAAATCTTTTAAATTAAGTGGGAGGGATAATTTTTTTTTGAGTTTTTTCGTTCCAACAACTTGTTCCAGTTGTAGAACAACTTTGGTAGTTGTTCGACAACTTTACGAAGTTGTTCAACAACTACCAAAGTTGTTCAACAACTGCACAAGTTGTTCGACAACTGTGCCTAGTTGTAGTTATTCGACAACTGAGAGAAGTTGTTCAGACAACTAATGTAGTTGTCTAACAACTATCCCAGTTGTGCAAGGGACTTAGTATTTTTAAGGGACAAGTTTGTGGGACCCACTTGTCCCATTTTTTAATTGAAAACTTGGAAGGTCTTCTAACTCATTTTTCTCTAAATTTAAGCTTTTTTTTTTAGGGGGGGTGGGAGAGGGGTGGACTTATTTATGGGAGTAACAATGATAATGTCTATTTTTACCCTTTAAATATAATGTTTTGGTATATTTAGTTTTTTAATTAAGGGAACAAAAGATTTAAAATATAACTAAACTTTTGGCGAAAATTATTGTAACATGCCTCAATTTTGTAGGGGTTCTATGACCCCCTCGACCACTTATTACCATATTTTTGTGGTATATATTTTTCCAGCTGAACCACTGCGTAAATACGCGCGCACTGG
>NW_025832112.1:0-1346 GCF_002878395.1 Capsicum annuum | reverse complement strand
TCATGCCTTTGTAGTGAATCTTAGTGTGATTTTGTAAATAGTTGTACCATTTACCAATTCCACTTATTCCTTATCTTCTGCAATATGGTCTGCCAACCACTTGTTGTGTATTAACTTGTCCTTGGAACTCAGCTTTTTCACTTTTTTCATCTAAGTCATCTGATAGTCGTACTCCAGAGTTTCAGTAGTTGGTTAATAATCATTACCAACTAAGGCTTTAGAAATATCCTTATCCGAGATATCAATGATTTTACCTCGCACTATCACCTAGTCTAATTTAGGCTTTATCTTAATATCTTTCTCCTTCTCGAAAGGAGTCATGTTCTAGATCATCACCGCATAGTTGGCGTAAAACTCTCTCACCCACTCAACCCTAAAGTTTCCTACCTGTTTAGTTATCCACCCCATATAATACTTCTTAAATACCTATTTTACTTCTGGAACTCTCTGTCGGGTAGCATGCATGGCTCCTTTTGGATGCTTTGCCTTGGTTTCCCTTGTTGTTCAAGAACACCCCATCAATATAGTATTTTTAGGACTATAGAAAACCCTATCTCCTTAGGTCTGCCCCATTTAAGGCTGAGCAACTGTAGCTCTATCAAAAGATTTTTATTTAGCACTATTGGAACCATCCACAGAGTCATCCTCCTCGAAAAAATTAATCACCTCATCCTCATCCCTAGAATCATCTGGCTTACCCTCATTTGGGTTTAAAGATTGGTCTATCTCTTCAGACTAGAAAGGCTCAATAGGAGTAGCTGTAGGAACCAATCTTATGGATGGTGTTGACTTGGCCTTAGCAGAACTTGACCTAGTGCTTCAAGGCTCGTGTTGACCATCAATATTGGTTGAGGATATAGAAAACTCCAAGCCACTAGATTTTGATTACTCAATCTCTGTGGTTGTGGGTTGGTCTTTTGAGTGCACACTTCTTTGCTATTTCTTTGTGGTAAGCCTTGTCTTATTTCTTCTTGTTTACTTTAGGTGCCATTGTACCGGTAGGAAAAATAGTTAGCCTCAAAGTAAAATAGAAATAGGTACACAATATTTCATGTAGATGGCTCATGTTATGCAAGAACAATCATCCTTTTGATCGTAGAAAACCCTTCTTAAAATATCTAAGGGTTGTCACATCAGGCGACTACTACTAATGATCAAACCCAAATACGACAATTTCAAGATGTGATCATCTAATAAACCTTACAACCTTACTAAATGGCACACACATTAATCCAACTTATTATCATACATAGGAATGACGATCATGGGTTGCGTAGTGGAGCTTGTAGTGACATCAACCCAATTTTAAACTCAATAATTTGACTCTATTTAAGCATTAAGGGATA
>NW_025832111.1:0-1447 GCF_002878395.1 Capsicum annuum | reverse complement strand
GGCTTGGATTTGGGGCTTTGGGCAATTGGGTTAAAGTATTGGTTGGGCTAGACATAGATTAAAATTTAGTTTTAGATTAAATTTAATAAAATATTTATATTTTATTTATAAATTATATATAAATAATTATAATATATATATATATATATATATATATATATATATATATATATATATTATGGGTTTGGTTTGGTTATTTTCACGATTTTTTAAAAATAAAATCATAACCAAATCAAATAGCATGATTTTTTAAAATTTAAAATCAAACCTAATTAAAGCCAAACATTGATTTTTTTAATCAATTTAATTCGATTGACACTTCAATTTGGTTTTTAACCAAATCCATGAACATCCCTACCCATACCTGACTCTGTCCGAAGCAGTGTTTGTGTTGCATTGACCCTACATAAATTTTTTAATATCATGATTAGATCGATCGAATCATACCACGAGTGAATAAGAAATTAAGAAAAAAAAAGTATAATATAGAGATTTCAGTTGAGTACTTGAAAAGTCTTTTCATTAGCAATGACGTGTTATAATGTTGATTGAACGTGAAGTAATGACTTTTAGGTTAATAATTTTGATACATGGAAAAAAAATTACATAAAAACATAAATTTAAGAGGTATAAATACATTTAAAAAATTCTTTTAAAATTTATATGTATAATGTATATCTATATCTATAATTTATAATCTATATTTATATCTATATCTATAGAGCAGGCAACCAAAATATGCCACAAAATTTAAAAAGCGACGAAAATATGCCATCAAAGTAGAAAATAACCAAAATAGGTTTGATGCATTTTTTTTGTGCACCATATCATATTTTCTCGAACGTCTACAACTAACAGAGTTAAAAGTGAGTGGTGCACTTTTTTGTACACCATATGAAAAAAATATATATGGTACACTTTTTTGTGCACCATATGAAAAAAAATATATGGTGCACATTTTTTGTGTACCATTCATTGTTTTTTATATGGTGCATTTTTTTGTGCACTATATGAAAAAAAATATATGGTGCACAAAAAAAGTGTACCATCCATTCTGATAAAAATATATGGTGTACTACTTTTGTGCATCATTCATTTATTTCTACATGACATTTTTTTGTGCACCATTCATTTATTTTTCACATTATGCATAAAATTATTGCACCATATATCTATGTTTCATATATGAACATAATTAGTGTACTATCTATTTTTTTTTATATATATATTGCAAAAATAATAGTGCACTATTAATTATTTTTGACATAGTGCACTTATTTTGTGCATTATTCATTCTATTTTATTTATTTATTTCATATATTGCATTATTTAAATGGACTTTTTTTTTAATATATAGAGATTTGAGTGTACTTTTTCTATTTTCTTTATTTATTTTATCCAACACTATTTATTGCACTTTATTTTATTTAGTACTTATTTAATTTAT
>NW_025832110.1:0-3000 GCF_002878395.1 Capsicum annuum | reverse complement strand
AAAAAAATCTTTTTGAGTTTTGGATCGTGAAAAACAAAAGCCATAAAAAATTCTAAAATAAACTACGACATTCCCTTTTTTTTTCATTCTTTTCGACTCACCTTTCCTATTTTTTCTTTTTCGTTTTTTCCTACGCACCTTACTCCTAACAATTTAATTTTTTTTAATTATTTTTTTTTTTTTCCAAAAATCAGTCCGTCAAATGACCAAGTTACCCTTAAAAATACAACAATTAGCACGTAGGGATGCTTTAGAAGGGAGTCTCCTACAAAGGGCCATGTGGGTCCCGCTAGGTCTCCGTATGACGCACATAAGCATGATCTAAAGGCTGACCTACGTTGTGGTTCACTAGCAAGGCTGTTCGGGGGAGCGTATAGTCGATAGTGGCTGTTTACTTTCCACCTACTCCATAACACCGACGGCTCCCCCCTAAAATAAGGGTGACTCAACTAGAGGTTGTATACAACACGTGTACTACGGACTTGTTGCAGAAAGAAGGCCGGAGGGTGGACTCATGATGACAGATATAAAGCGGTAACACATAGAATAAATACTATAAACAAAGAGCACGAAAAATCACAAAAGTGAAAATAATACAAACAATAACCACAAACAATGCTTATACACTCATGCCAAACAATGCCGATATGACTCCAAAAATAGCTTGAATTCTGAAAACTTGTCATTGAGTCCTCAGCAGAGTCGCCAGAAGCTGTCACACCCCCTTTTTACGTACTCTAAAAGATTGGTTTATATTTTAAGTTCGAAAGGGTTTTAATTATTAAAGTGACAAAAGATGAAAATTTATTTCGGAAAAGGATTATTTACATTTTTTACTCAGAGTCGCCACTTGGCATAATCTAGTGTGCCAAGTCACCATTAGAAAATCCTTTTCAAAATCATTTGACTCTTTAAACTGGTTTGCGAACAGAAACTCCGGCTAAGGAATTCTATTGACCGAGGGGAAGGTGTTAGGCACCCCTCGATCCTGTGGTTCAAACACGGTCGCTTGGTAGAGTGTATCAACTATTTTGGAATTACGAAATGTATAAACCATACAAAAGTATGCAAAACAATCAAACAATAAACAAAACAAAACAATCTTAAAATATAAAGTCTAGTCCAATTATTACAACCCGAAATAAAAAGGTACTGAAAGTAAACCTACGCTACTGAAAGTAAACCTACGCTAATCCTAAACTAAGCTCCAATGCTTTACCCGATGCCTCGGGCCTTCACCACAAACGTCCTTCGGGTACATGATACCTCGGGGCATTCCCCGGTGAATAAATATAGACAGATACTTTGGGTCATTCCCCGCCAAATTATACAATTGAATTAAATGGGACAAAAAAATAAAAAAAAACCATTCCAACACATATTTCAAACATGTCATCAATCCACCATGCCTAAATTTGCCTACCCGAACTTACCATTTGTATATCCAATTAGCGACCTAAAATCGTGACACTATCGAGTTCACCAACATTATTCATGTTTATTCCAAGTTGAATAAAAAGTAACAATAAAACCATCATTAACCCAAATTCATCATTTTATCAATATCGTAATTCCACCCCAATTTTCCTTTTTCAACCCATTAAAACATAATCAAACTCATTCCTCAAACCAACATAGCTGAATCACCAACGTCATGATCAACATCAATTAAATAACCGATCAACTACGATAACTGAAAAGGCTCAAACGCACTGTCAAAAATTAACCATCAAACTCAAACATGAACCACATAAATCAAGGACATCATCACAGATAAAATGAGAAAGATAGAGTTAAAGAATTTGGACCTTAATTTTATTTCAAATCAGATTGTTCGACAGAAACCGCTTCACAGACTCAACGAATCTCGACTCTACAACCCGTTAGCCCTCGAATAGAATCAACTAGGCCACGAAACGAAACCCCGATAAGTATCCGAAATTGAGACTGAGAAAAAGAAGAAAACCAAAACCCCGAATGACGATTTAGTGGTCGGAACTGACACTAGCTGGTGGGATTTGACCGAAAAATAAGAGGCACGAGCTTAGAACGTGATTTCAGATCGTAATAGAGCCGGTGGTACTGTTTTTTGTCAGGTTTCATCAGAACAGTAGCCAAGCCATGGCTATTGACGTTTGAGCAGTGATTCTAGTGGATCTCCGGCGATAACCCACCAAAGAAAATACCTCTTACTTCAATTTCGTTCTCGTCTTAACTTTTCTCTCTCAATTTTCTCCAATCTCTCTCTCTCACACAGCTTTCTGTCACTCTCTTACAGCTCTCTGTCACTCTCTCCCAGCTTTCTGTCACTCTCTTACAACTCTCTGTCACTCTCTCGCAGCTCTCTGTCGCTCTCTCGCAGCTCTATATTACCCTCTCCCTCTGTTCTTGCTACTGATTATTGTGCATCAACATCAGCGTGCGCGTGTTCTTCCCTATGTACGTATGGAATTGTGTATGAGAATATCCCAGATCTAGTGAAGAGAGGCTGTGAATCGTGAGGAAGAAAGAAGAAGAGAATCCGAAAAGAAATCTCCAAAAGGGAGCTTGTGGGTGTAATTCAGTAAAGGTGACAGTGAGAATTATCTTCCGAAAAAATGGTGAGGATTTTTTTTGTATTAGGCGTGAATGATGGATGAAGATGATTGTCCTTTCTGTGAGGTCCAATCCCCCCCTTTTTATTTTTGTGTGTATGTGTGTATATATGAGGTGAGAGTGGGTATTGGGGTAGGGTAGGTGGGGTAGGGTATGGGGGCATGGGGTAGTGATGTGTTGTCCAAAATTGATAGGAGGGATGGTTAATTTTGTTACAAAAGAATAATTGGAGATTAGGTTTGTTAGTGGGTTTGTTATTTTTGTATTTTTATCGGATATAATCATACGGGTGAGGGCACGTGGTAAAACAGGGATAAAAATGTGTAACTTGGGTCTTCGGGAGGGACAGAATTAGCTATCTACAATACGCTTCACGCGTGTACCACATTTTAATGAGTTTAAGTG
>NW_025832109.1:0-3766 GCF_002878395.1 Capsicum annuum | reverse complement strand
TTACTTTATGCTATTGTGTGTTGGGGGTACGTATGCCCTAAATAGTCTGCTGGTTTAGAGCCGAGTCAGTTGCACAGTAATCTCAATCGAGCGATTAACAATGAACTCCCGGTTAGTTTCAAAACTTGGGGAAAACTCAGTAATCTCAGAAATCATTCTTTATTGAATAATCGGTCCATGAAGCTCTGAAATCTTACATATCAATTCACTCTGTTACAGACCTCTGTATATTTTGTGAGATGGTAAGCTTATCTTAAAAGTAAGTGGAAATTAGAAATACTCCGTCAGAGATTCCTGTCATATTGATAAAGTCTCATAATGTGAGAATAGATTTAGTTCAGTTGAGTACAGTTAAGAACCGGTTAAATGTCTTTCAGTAGGGAATAGGACTTAGCACCGAGCGAGCTAAGGATGGGAACATTGCTACAAGTAGAGGGTTTGATTCCTGGTAGCAATCCTTATCCTTCAAAACTACATCTCCAGCGTAGGTTGAGATATCTATCCTGCGAGTAGAGGGTTAGATGAGGTGGTTGTCCTGCGAATAGAGGTCCCACCATTCTCGTTTGAGGTCCTGATAGTAGAGAATCCTATGTAGTTGTCTTTACTAGTGGTGCGGTATTGACACCCTTCCAGCTGGGGTACAGGTTAGATCCCACTTGTGGTAAGTGGGGCATGTCGGTTAGATGATCATTCCCACAGTTTCAGTAACAATCTCGGAAAAGAACTCAGTTAATGTGCAGAAGTTGAGGCTGTCAGATACAGGCCTCCCAGTATTGCTATCATTATCATTGAGTAGAGAGACTTCCTGCGAGATGAGGGTTGCTCTTGAACTTATTTACCCATTATCATTATCGTTGAGTATAGAGACTTCCTGCTAGATGAGGGTTGATCTCAGATTCAGTTGTTCAGTGTTCTAGAGACTTCCTGCTAGATGAGGGTTGATCTCAGATTCAGTTGTTCAGTATTCCAGAGTTGGTGAATTTGAATATCAAATATCAGTAATATCAGTTATTCGATTTCTCAGTATGGATAAGTACAGATGTCAGCTCTAGTTGCTTCAGATACTCAGTATCTTATTGTCAGTATTATTATATTTGGGTGTCAGCGTTCAAAATGTAACATTCGGTGTCATGATGATTTTAGTTGTACTTTATGCATCCATGTGTGTATTGTTGATCAGACATGTTTCAAAATTGGTAACTGCAGAGTTTCTATATATGTTTATTCCAACGAATACATATTATTTAGATTGTTATGTTTATGCATAAGCCTTATATTTTACCTTACCCTATCCTTGCATACTCGGTACATTCTTTGTACTGACGCATTCGCGCTATGATGCTTTCCCCACCATAGGTTCAGAAGAGCGAGATTCAGAGTATATTTAGCTGCCAGATATTGTAGCAGTGGGTGCAGTAGTGAGTCCTCATTATCCGAGGATATTCTATTTCAGTTTTTTAGTGATTTTAGTAGACGAAGTTAGTTGGGGAATTGTCCCTTCAACTCCACAGTTCAGACAGTGTAGAGGCTTTTCAGACAGTGTATTGATATTTAGTTTTCAGTACTGCATATTTAGATGTTTGAACCTTATGGCCAGATTTAACCAGTTTCTGCATTTATCATATTATTTTATACAGTGAACAGATACGGATATCAGTAAAGGGTTAGCTTATTGTCCCTCAGTGTCACAAGCACTGTGTGGCATTCCGATTTATGGGAATCGGGGAATTACAAACTTGGTATCAGAGCCTAAGGTTCAACAGTGTCCTAGGGAGTCTGAAAAGCCGCATCAAGTAGAGTCTTGTACAAGAGTGTGTTGCGCGCCACATTCATGTACAGGAGGCTATGGGATGTTTAGAAAAGTTTCCGTCCGTTCATGATCCAGATCGTTCTATAGCAAGAATTTCCAATAGAGTTATGTAGACTCTTGTAATGATCTTGTTATGTCAGATTTATATTACTCTTAAGGTAACAGAAGTAGTGAAGCCAAAGTCTTTCAGATAGAACTTTCTCTAACGGTCCCCGCAGATAGTTTCGGGACAGTGTTCTCTAAAGTGAGCAGAGTATGCCTTATGGGGTTAGTTGTTTATATGGTGAATGAATAGGCTTGAAATTATATATGTAAGAATCTAAGTGTGGAAGTTGGGAATTATATGTGTTGATTGTTAGAGAGATAGCTGCGATTCTCATGGTGTGGAAAAGTATGAGTTTAAGAGATGTGATATTTGAAGGCTAGAATGAGAATAGTATGTTTATTAAAGATTTATGGATATTCATGTTATGTTTTAGAAGCTAAGCTTGAATCTTTGAAGAATGTAAATTTGTGGACTCCAAACTAAGTATTAAGATGTGAGTGTGGTATTAGTAGCCTATGAAGAAATCGAAGCAGATAATGTGTTTAGTGAGACAAGTAGGTATTGAAAAGAGTGTATGTATATGATGATGATTGTAGAGACTAAGGAAAGATAAGAGTTGTATTCCAAGAAGTAGCATTGGTATTGAATTTATGTTTTCAGGTGTAGTCTTTCTGGATGAATTAAGTTATCATTTTGTGCACCGTTGTGCCTCAGACTCTAGAGTACATTAGTTGTAGTTCATTTCGGGGTTTAGCCAAGTATTCAAAAGTGCCTGATGATAACTTAAAGCTGAGAGGAGGAGGATAGAGAAAGTGATAAGTCAGGCCCTCAGAATCTGGTAGTAGTGCCAGTAGGTATGGAAAAGCTATAAAGGGAGACAGTTCCCGACCCATTCTTATTTCAGTGAAATATGTCTAGAGGGACCTTGGGTCCCAAGGGGGAGATACCCTATAATGTTATAAGAATTGCATGTCCATGCTCTTTCTATGATGTTAACCTCATCGTTCGTTGCATTTCTAGTTATGCTTTCGAGAATTTGGTATATTAGGTATATTTGTATTTAATATGCACGTTCAATAGAAAGGAACTCGAATTGTGGGCTTGTTTGAACATGTATTGAAGGGATTGGTTGGGTTATGATTCTATGCATCTGAGATGCATGTGTGTTGTGAAAATTTACCCATGAGTGGGTTGTTGAATGTTTTATGCGATAGATGTGCATGACTAGTGAAAGTATGCAGAGTATTGGTTGCTTCAGTCGTGTGGTTATGTTTTGAGATGTGTTGTTATCTTGAATAAACCCAGTCGATTAGTGTTCTTGATCTAGCCTTCATATTCGAGGACAAATGTTTTCAAAGGGGAGATGATGTAATACCCCAGAAAATTTTTTCGTTGAAATTTTGTGCGTAAATATGTCGGGATCCTATCTTTGAGAATGACTTATAATTTTTCTGTGTGTTATTTTGACTTATAATTTTTCTGTGTGTTATTTCCTGTTTTTCGACTCACCATTGTGTAGAGAATCGAATAAGATTTCTAACGATATGTGGATCACCCAAAATGGACACTCAAGCGATGAGTTACGACCATTCCGATCAAACTACGACCATTCCGATCGAACTGTGAACAGTAAATGTGCAGAAAAAAATACTGCAGCCAGGCAATTTTTTTTGGTCAACTTCAAACGATCATAACTCCTTGTACATAATGAATTGTGTGAGCTGCTATATATCAACGGAAATCCCTAAGAGTCTTCTTTCTTGAAATTGGTTTCATCCAATTTGGACATTGGAGTAAAAAATTATGGCCAATTTACTTCAGCCTATCGGATAAATCACTGAAGGGCAGATTTGACATTAATTAATTTTTAAAGGTATTTTGGTCATTTTCTATTATGGTAACCCTCTATA
>NW_025832108.1:0-1801 GCF_002878395.1 Capsicum annuum | reverse complement strand
GTTGACTCAACAACATGGTTGGAGAGCTTGAACCTTCTCCTTTCAAATTCTGTTGCATCTATATTTATTCAATATGATTCTATACTTCATTTTCAAACACCGCACTCATAAAAATTATCTCAACTGGCTTTCTGTCCCTGTCAAGGTGGTGCACGCCCAATAATCTTTGCTCAATTCATTGGGAACCATAGTCAATTTTGCATGTCTTTCTTTATTCTACATTTGATATACGACTATATCTAAAAGGACTCCAAGAGTGTATTAAAATGAAAATAAGAAAAAGATAAAATAAGAAATAAAAGAATTATGTTTAAATAGAAGGTGTCTCTAATAGAAAATGAAAGAAGCTTATATGGAGGTGCATATTGACTTCAATGAAACATGACATGCATTTTAGAGTAGACATTTGATCTGTCAAAGCTATCTATTCTTGAATTAGGCTGCCTATTTTGGTCCAAAACCAAGTCATCTTTCTTGATCTTTGCCTTGTCATGATAAACCTCGTTTGACTAATGGTGTCCTTTTAGGAGTTTCCACAGTTGTCCTCTTTAGTTTTGTTTGTCTCGTTCACCATTGTCTTATAAGAAGACTTGGACATTACCAATGGTGATATGGAGCAGTAGTCGAGTGAATTTGAGAAAAATAATGCTTTACTGAAAAGCACACAGTTAAAACTTTGAGCTCGGCTAAAGGCTTCTATGGAACGAGAAAAAGAAATAGCAAGGCGCTTCACGGCATTTCAGAAGGAAGTTGAAGTTGAGATAAATCATTGGATGAACGAACGATAGACGTTTCACTATCAGATCAATGACCTTTATGAACAAGAAGGAAACCTCAGACATACAGTCTATACTACTTAGCATTGGGTGCAGAATTGCCATGAGAGTATGAATGAAGCTAGGGTAGAAGTACTTCAGCTCAGTGAAAACTTGATTGATATTTATGCTAAGTATCTTCACCGAGATGACAAAAGTTTGGGTCGTCAGACACATGTTCTCACTCCACATCTACTAAAAAGCATTGGCAAGAATCTACTCAAGTTTGAGGGAGGATTGAGTTTCAAGAGATCTTTGGAAGATATATTGATGACAATTTGTTAAGTCTTTTTAGGATTTGTCTTTCAGAGTCTATTTCTTTTAGGTATTTTTTTTGCATTTCTATAGTATTGTTGAGTCTATTTGGATAATTCTAGTTTTATTTCACTTAAATCTTTGTTTTAAGGATGTTTAAGAAATGTATGGAAAAAATTTGAATTTGGTTCGATTTGCTCAATTAATTATTTACTTACTTATTGATTTGTGAAATATTCAAAATAAAAAATCACTAGAATTTATTATATCCATGAACTATGTTATGATCTAATTCATGTCAAACACGATATGTAGGCAACCCTCAACGGGTTTGATCAAATTTTTTTAAAGTTTTAAGTAATAATTAAAAATGCTAACGTTAAATAATGAGAGTTAAAATTAGTTCACCAAAAGACAGGATGAAACAAGAGGGCTTTCCTAAGTTAATTTTAGAAATGAAAATTACTTAGGTCCCTGGCATAAAAGTTGTTTTCAATATATCAATACTTGTAAGACTTTAAATCCTAACACATTTGTTTTGTTTTGTAAATAAGTAGCAAGGTGGTTGGTCTGTGGTTAAACTGACATCTCATCCGTACAACATAAGGTACAGAGGAAAAAAAGAGATAACTCAAATAGATGGTACGGAGTCTGATAACGAAGAAAATTGAGATCAGTTAATTCGAGTTCACATCATTGGAAGAGAATAGGTTACTAAAGCAACAAATAGC
>NW_025832107.1:0-1459 GCF_002878395.1 Capsicum annuum | reverse complement strand
TTATTTCAAGCCACTTCACTTTACATGTAGTGGCAATAATTTTTATGTCTGGCAAAAGTTGAATTTTTATAATGCAACAGATTGTATATCTGTTGTAACAGATATAGTACCTGTTGTGACAGATTGATTATCTGTTGAAATAAGTTGGTCATCTGTTGCATTATGTAGATATTTTTCAGTCTGTCTGTCGCAATAGATATACAATCTGTTGCAACATATAATCTATCTGTTGCAGCTGATAGGTAATCTGTTGGAACAAATCAAGAAAGTAGGAAGACCTGTTATATAATTTCCAGTAGATGACCTAACTAAATGGTTAGATCCCGTGTATAAAGAAGAATATGTACAAAGAAAGAGACGAACACAATAATAATTTTTTATTTCAAGTTATTTCACTTTACATGTAGTGAAAATAATTTTTATATCTGGCGAAAGTTGAATTTTTATAATGCAACAAATTTTATATCTGTTGTAACGGATATAGTACCTGTTGTGACAAATTGATTATCTGTTGGAATAGGTTGGTCATCTGTTGCATTATGCAGATGTTTCCCAGTTGTCCGTCGTAACATATATACAATCTGTTGCAATATATAATCTATCTATTACAACTGATAGGTAATCTGTTGGAACAAATCGAGAAAGTAGGAAGACCTGTTATATAATTTCCAGCAGATGACCTAACTAAATGGTTGGAGCACGTGTATAAAGAATAATATGTACAAAGACGAAGACGAACACGATAATAATTTTTTATTTCAAGCCACTTCACTTTACATATAATGCCAATAATTTTTATATCTGGATAAAGTTGAATTTTTATAATGTAACAAATTGTATATCTGTTGTAACGGATATAATACCTGTTGTGAGAGATTGATTATCTATTGGAATAGGTTGGTCATCTGTTGCATTATGAAGATATTTTCCAGTCTGTCTGTCGCAACAAATATACAATCTGTTGCAACATATAATCTATCTATTGTAACTGATAGGTAATCTGTTGGAGCAAATCAAGAAAATAGGAAGACCTGTTATAATTTCCAACAGATGACCTACATGTTGCATCTCATGTTGCAATATATGGCAAAATATATTTGATAAGATATTCATCTGTTGCAGCAGATGTATTATCTGTTACAATGTTTGAATTTAATATTCCCTTTTAATTAACATGTTCAAAACTAAGGATTAAATTATATTCATAGACAACATAAAATAAATTGAAGCCTTCAGAAATTACATGAAATAACTTAAATAAATAAATAAAATATAAAAAAATTATTATGGGTACAAATGATCTACTCTACAAATAAATAAACAAGTTAAATCAAGGAGGATAGGTTATTACATTGACAGACTCAAGCTATAAAGATCTACTCAATATGGACAAGTTGTTTTTCATTCGGTGTTATGAAATTCGGCTTTGGTCGTCGTGGATCTTTAATGCCGCTTGCGT
>NW_025832106.1:0-1736 GCF_002878395.1 Capsicum annuum | reverse complement strand
GGATAAGACTTAAGGTGAAAAACCTTTTAATGATTATCTAAATTTGGTAGATTTGACCAAATAATTTAATCTATAGGATTGAACATTTAGAAATCAACTATGTGAGGGCGAAGAGAAAGCCGCTTCAAGGAGAATATTAGTAAAAAGGCTTATTCTCTAAGATCTCATGAAATTGGGACGTGTTCATGGCTGAAAAGAACAAAATCGTGAGAACCATAAACGGTAAAAGGCTAATTGTGTGACATGTGTTGTCTAGGTGTATATTAAAGCACAACGGTTTAAAGAGATCAAATCTACCAATTGACCGAATGCATCCGATGTATGTTCACTATGAAATGTTCAAAGGGAAACCCACTTATCCTGATGCAATCAGTCTTTGCTTGATGATCACATATTTGTCCATAAAGTTTTACAAAGAATAGTCATTCCTCATTCATGTGGGGGATTGTTGGGTTCAAATTCAATTGGTGTGAATGGAAAATGGAGGGACACAACCTTTTATGAAAAGACATATTGTTTTGAAAAAGGAGTGAATGTTCAGATAGTTGTGTCTGTTCAGAAAAAGACATAATGTTTTGAATGAACAGACATAACTCTTCCAAAGAATATACCTTTTCGGATGAACCATTGCCACCTTTCGGAAGGGGCACTTGAAGACTATATAAACCTGCATTTATCCACAGGTTTTGATATGAAAAATTTTCTGAAATATAAACTCTTCTTGTCTTCAAAACATTCTTTGTGATCAATCAAATCGTTGAGTGAGTTCGACAAATCAAATTATTTGAGGTACCACTATAGTTGGATTGAAAGTCATTTTATTCTGGGAGGAAGCTTCCAAAACCTCGGGTACAGTAAGGGGAATTATTCCTTAAGGACACTCCGTGAAGTCGGGGGATTTGGCTTTACATTTTTGTTTCATCTTAATTTTTGAAAAAATAAAACACACTTCTTAGAAAGATCACTTTGATCTTGTGTTGAGGGGTGTACTTCATAGTGTTCTTGTTTTAAACTTGAACTAGTGTTGAAGTTATTGTGTCAAATTACAGATTCTTGTACTCAAAAACATTGAAATACAACAAATTAGTGATATGAAATTATGGTGTGGGGGGTGGATGCGTGTACGAGGGATAAAAGTTTTTTTTTTTTAAATGAGCGGGGGGGGGGGGGGGGGTGGGGTATGGAGATGGATGTACAGGTAGGGGTGGGGGTTGGAGGTTGATATTTTAATTTTTTTCGTAATTTATTCAGGAATAATATGATACCTAATTTTCTTAGAGTATATATGACCGATTTAACATGCTCGAATCAGATACTTCAATATAAAGCAATTAAAAATAAAATGTGAATATTATTCGTACATCATACGAGTACATATACTAGTTATATTAAATTAGTATTATAAAAGGTGTTTTCAGAAAGAGACGCACTGCAATGTGACGTACTGGCAGAGCTTAAGTCTCAATATTTGAGGTATTAGCTTAAGAGGTCTTTAACGCTGTGCGTGTTCATTTGGGACATAAGCCCAGAGAACTTTTTAAAATCAAAGTTAAAATTATTTAATAAATTCTTTCTTTACTTCTAATTGTTCACCCTAATTTCACAATTCTTTATTTTTGTTCTCTACTGAATAATCAATACTTATTGGACACTAATCCTTCATTTGAGCAGTGAAAATTATAAAGCAAGAACTCTGACCTCCAATACTATCTGCTTTCATGCTTGTAGGTGTATAC
>NW_025832105.1:0-1156 GCF_002878395.1 Capsicum annuum | reverse complement strand
GAATAACCAACAACAATCTCCCAAGAACAACAACAAGTTCCTATGCCTAATTCCACAACAACAAGACCAATAATAAAAAGACCAACAAATGGCCAAGTTTCTTTGGTGTTGTCTTTTAGATTTTAACACTAGATGAAGGTTGTGATGAACAACAAGAAAACAACAAAAACCACCAAGATCAAAAACAACATCAACCAACGCCCAACAACAAGGTCACCACACAACCAAGTTAAAACAACAACTTCAACTCACGGCTACTTCATGTTCACAACAACAACGTCAATTTTTAAAGCTCAAATCTAGATATAGACTCAATATGTTAGTGAGGAACAAAACTAACACTTAGAGACAACAAATACAAGTAAAAATCTCAGCCAATACACAAAAAGAACACACTTTTCGGCCAAGAACAGAACACGAATAGATTGCTATTTTTTTCTGGAATTTTTCAGTTTTGAACACTTTTTTTTTCACTAACAAGCCCAAGATTGATCTTGTGGGAACAAGATCAAGCCATGCTTTGATACCAAATGATACGATAAAAACATAGAAGACCCAAAATCACTCAAAAAATAGTCCGCAAACACACTCCAAAATAGTCCACAAATTACTAAGATCCTTGGACCGATTGGAGCCCTCTCTTGAATTCACAAATACAACAATAATACAAGGTGAACAAGGTGTGTTTCACACCAAAACAGCAACAATACGTGAAAAACAAGATGAACACAAAGGCACAAGATTTGGATTTAACAATAACAACAAAAACACAAGATTACAACACAAACACTAAACACGATTAGAAGAAAGTAAAGGGATGGATAGATAGATCACATAAAGGTATAATCTCAAGAACCCAAGAATGGACACTCTTGGACCCTTAACACTAGACACAACAATAAACCTATCTCTTACGTGACACAAGATCGGCTTTCACCTCTCTAGCATCAACGTTTCCAAGCAAGCAACAATAAAAGAGAATCCACCCTATTGATGTAACCTAGTTTCGATTTTGGTGCCTCAAGGAGAGAGGACTTGTGTTCTTTGGTCTTTCAGGACTCACAAATATCATCAAAAACTAAATCTAAAAACCTTATAATGTTCCTTTAATAACTATTTCAAAATATAAGTTAAAATGACCAAAAGACCCTTAAAA
>NW_025832104.1:0-2147 GCF_002878395.1 Capsicum annuum | reverse complement strand
ATCAACCCATAGTAGGGATATAGAATTTCCAATATCAATTATAAATTCATAATAAGGATATAGTGGAATGATAGTATAAATCAAGGCTTAACAAATTAAATCATCATACTCTCATAATCAAATACTTTTTGGACATAATTCTATCTCAACATCATACACATATCAAATGACATAATCCCATAGCTCATGGACAATAATATAAGATATAAAACCATATTTCCAATTCATGGTAAAACATGTAAAATCTCATGGCAATGTAATTCAACAAAAATACCGGGCACAAGATCGAAAGGATAATCTTGTTCAAAGCCCCACATACCTAAAAATGGAAGATGATTATGAACTTCCGACTCTGGAACTTTATTCACAAAAATAAAGGGTGCTTCTCGAAGCCCTTAACATGATCAACTCGAATCCCAAATTAATTTGAAATTTCTATGGTTCAATCAAGAGACATAGAAGGATGAAATTTGGAGTAGTAGGGCTGGGGTTTGAGCCTTAGGAAATTTTGGAAAAAAATGAGCTATTGAATGCTCTTAATGGACTTAAATCGATGGTTTACCCAGATGGATTGGAGTGGGAATGACCAAAATACCCTTAAAAATCAAATAATGTCAAATTTGTCCTTTGGTGGACTATTTTGATAGGCTGAAGTAGATCGACCATAACTTTTTGCTCCGATGGCCAAATTAGATGAAACCAATTTCATTGGAAAGAGGACTTTCAGCGATTTATGTTGATATATAGTAGCTCACCCAGATCATTATGTACAAGGAGTTATGATTGTTTGAAGTTGACCCTAAAAGTCATCTGGCCTCAGTATTTTTTTCCTGCATACTGTTCACCACTATTCACAGTTAGATCAGAATGATCATAACTCATCGCTCAAGTGTCTGTTTTGGATGATCCACATATCTTTGGAAAGATTATTCGATTCTCTACATGATGATGGGTCGCATATCCAGAAATTCCACACAAAAAATTATTAATCACGATAAAGAATAGAACTCAACACATTTTCGTCTGAGATCTTAATGAAAAATTTTTCTGGGGCATCACAGTATTCTTGTCCATTAACATTTTGAGTCGATCTAGATTTGAGCTTTAAAAAAATTGATGTTGTTGTTGTGAACAAGACCATGGCCGTGTGTTGAAGTTGTTATTCTTGGACGTGTGGACTTGTTGTTATAGTCTTGGTTGGATGTTGTTGGTGTTTTTTTGCTCTTGATAAAGTTGTTGAGTTCTTGACATTCATCACAACCTTCACCCTTGCTAAAACCAAAATCAACACCAAAAAGAACCTTGGTCGTGTGTTGACACTAAAATTGGCCGTGATGTATGTTGATGTTTACTGTGGGGTGGAAATTATTGTTGTGTTGTTGATGTGTTCTTGAATTTTGTTGTGGTGTTCATATTATTTTTTATCTCACCTTACAACTTAAGACAACCAAAGTGTAACATAGATTCAAAAAGGTGAACCTACAAGTTGTAAAGTTGTTTGTGAGAAGACTTGAGCCATCACTTTCTTGACTTAACATCTACTTTTCAACCACTTTTCTTATTTCAAGGGACCTTGTTTTGTGGGAATTGTACAAAGCCAAGTTTTTCCTTTTGAAGAGTAGACTTAAAGGAGATTTAAGACATATACTTTCCTTCCAAAACCAATTGTTTTCATTACATAGTAACTAAAGTTTGTAAACTTCAACTAGTGACTAATTTTGGGGCCGTGACAAATGGTATGCTACTATGTCACCCAAGTTACTGTTCATACGAAAATTTTAAGCTGAAAATTTGATTTTCTAGTTTCATTGTGTTGTTTCTTTAGTTTCGTTTGTTGATTTCATTACTAACTTACAAACTAGTTGTAGATTGTAAGTTAGTTTTGAAACCATCCTTCGTGTATACGTTCCTTTGTGTGTCTTATCCTTTTGAGTTGTTGTAATACTTGGTCCACCTCTTACTGCCTCACGGAGTACAAGAAAGGTTATGACACTTGTGAGATCAAAGTGAGAAAAAAAATTCAAGAGCCAAAACAATAGAGAAGGAGTGTGAGGACCATTCTTGTACAACTAACTTGCTTGTTGTTTTGTAGGTAACTTCTTGGCCATAATGAAAACCATTTAGGCCCTCCTTGATGCTTTGTCCCG
>NW_025832103.1:0-1064 GCF_002878395.1 Capsicum annuum | reverse complement strand
AATTAGCTGAAATAAGTCAACGAATAAATGAAATGTAAAAAAATTGTTATGGGTACAGATCTCAACAAATACATTAACAATAATTTAAGTATACTGATAAGGATTTCTTTGACAGACTCAAGCTATAAAGATCTACTCAGTATGGACAAGTTGTTCTTCATCTGGTGCTATGGAATCCACTTTGCTCGTCGTGGGTCTTTATTATCGTTTGCGTACGATTTCTGCGCTTTCTGTTCTCCGTATTTCCATAAAAAGAGTAGCATATTGTCAATGCTGTTCAGTAGTAGATTGTTCTACATCCACCTGGAAAGCCAGAATTGGTCAATGCTAATCACCGAGATACAACAAAATGAAAAAGGATAACTCATCTCTTCTAGCAAATCAAGCAGGTCTTTCTTCCATTTTAAATTATCCCAAACATATTATATTTCTGTTGCAATAATTAATCAGCTATTGGGATAAATTTCTGCATGAGGAAGACCCTGTGTGATAATTTCCAACGGATGAACCATCTGTTGCAACATATAAATCATCTGTTACAGCAGATAGGTCGCCTGTTAGTACAAATAAAAGTGGTATGAATATCTGTTTGATTTGCTAAAATAGACGAGACATATGTTGCACTAGATAACAGGTTAGTTAACTATTGCAATAGATATAGATATCTGTTTGATAATTTTCAGCAGATGTGTCATCTGTTGAAACAGATATGCGTCTGTTTGTTTTGTCAGTTGAAAGACATATAATATATTTACCTTTTTCAGCTCATGCTGCTCTCTTTTGTACATTGTATATTTCTCAGTGCAACACACAGACAGAGGAGTTGCAATTTTACTTTTTTGGATGCCTGATAATGCCTTGGAAATCACTCTCCTTCTCCTCTTGGCCCTAATCTCTAATTGAGTGGATGGAAATAAAATCCTATTTGATGGAATGAGACCCCTCTTAGATATCAATTCCTTTACAGAAGCAGTTAATGTATTAATATCATTAATCACTACATCATGTTTCGCTCTGCAGTCTTGACATTTGCATGCAGAATATTTGCTGGGAGAGGTAAAATC
>NW_025832102.1:0-2834 GCF_002878395.1 Capsicum annuum | reverse complement strand
AGGGATACACAATAGAAAGAACCTAATCTGATTTTCTTTCTCCGAACCGGCATTTAAGTATATTGAGATTAACAGCAAAGCGCTGAGAAGGTGCTCTATAGGCACAAAGCAGAATATCTCCCTTGTAAAAAAAATGAGGGGCACACCAATCTATATAAAAATCTATTCTTGTAGCGAATCGCTGAAATCAAACATACTGTTTTCATCCTTTACATCCTGTAAGTTGCACCAAAAAAACATAAGCTAAAGACAATTGTAAACCTTAGTACATAGAAAGCTTTCCTTTCAAAGCACCTAGCATTTCTTTCCGTCAACAAAATCCAACAGATGCAAGTCAACACGGTAACGCACAGACTGATTGTTGGTTTCTTGATCCCACTTTTACCCCCAGAAAGTCAACAGGTTTGGGGAAGTAATAAAAATTGAAGCAAAATCACACAAAATCCATATTCGAGAGAAGACGGAGAGCTTCCAGCCGTAATTGGTTGGATACGCTCTTCATATAACATCTTCGCTTGGACACTCTGATTAAATACTACTAGTAAGTTTGTCAAACGGGTTACAAAAGAGAGAGAATTTTTGGGTATCTCCTACCAACTCAGACATATCAGTCATCTCTCTCGTTCAACGATGCCTTCACTTCCCTTCTAAACACTACTTTCCTTTTTCTTGAAAAAGAATGAATCAACCACCTATGTCTCAACTTCAATCTAATTACAGCCTACTTTATAAACCTATGTATCTATTTGGATCTATTTAATTCATAGGTATTAGATTCCCAAAATGAATAATATTATGGCATTTATGAAGCAGTAACAGATCAAAATATAACGAAGCACCGAGAAGTCGGACCATAAGAGGTGCTGGTAGTATATAAGATGGAGTTGGTCGGATGACAAGCACCCCTCACTTCAAACCTGAAGGTTATGAGTTCGAGCCACCAAGGGAGCTAGGGAGGGGTTAAAAAAGAAAAAAATAACAAACTAGCACAACCCCATTTCTTATTTCAGTACAATAACAAAGAATAAACAGAAATACATAGCAAAAAATCAAATCTTGAACCAAAACAGAATAACAAAGTTGCTCGAATCGCAAGTACCCCTCACTTTCAAATCGAAGGTCATGAGTTTGAGTCATCAAGGAAGCTAGGGAGGGGTTATAAAAGAAATAATAACAGACTAGCACAACCCCATTCCATATTTCAATACAATAACAAAGAATAAAACAGTAATACACAGCAAAAAATCGAATGTTGAACCAAAACAGAATAACAAAGTTGCTCGGAGGGCAAGCACCCCTCACTTCCATCCCAAAAATTTTGAGTTTGAGCCACTAAGGCAGCTAGAGAGGGGTTAAAAAAGAAAATAATAACAAAATAGCACAACCCCATTTCATATTTCAATACAATAATAAAGAATAAACAGTAATACACAGCAAAAAAACGAATCTTGAACCAAAACATAATAACAAAGTTTCTCGGATGGCAAACACCCCTCACTTCTAACCTGAAGCTTGTGAGTTCGAGTCACCAAGGGCTAGGGAGGGGTTAAAAAGGACAAAAAATAAAAAACTAGCACAACCCCATTCCATAATTCATTACAATAACAAAGAAACAAACAGAAATACATAGCAAAAAATCAAATCTTGAACCAAAACTTGCAGTAATGCCCCTTAAATTCCCAAAACGAATGATGTGGTCACTAAATTCACCCAAACTTGCACAACCCCACTTCATATTTCAGCAAATAACAAGAATAAACAACAAACACAGCAAAAAATGGAGTTTTATATGAGCGAAAACTTACCTATAAAGTAGATAGTAAAAGGTGATTCCTGTTTTTTTTGGAGTTGCAAAGTCATTAAGTGTTGACAATGGGGAAACCCCATATACCTAGTACTTCTGACAAAACTCCAAGGAATCTAAACTATGGAGGATTTTTTATTTTTTATTATTTATTTATTTTTTAATTTTTAATCAAGATTTATTTTCTTAGATTAATCAAGATTCTACTTATACCAAATCACAATTGAATTAAAAACGATAAATAAGTTGTACAATTAAGTGGGAGTCCTCCAAATCTTTTAAATTAGGTGGGAGGGATAATTTTTTTTGAGTTTTTTTTTTAAAGTTTTTTCGTTCCAACAACTTGTTCCAGTTGTAGAATAATTTTGGTAGTTGTTTGACAACTTTGCAAAGTTGTTCAACAACTACCAAAGTTGTTCAACAACTGTGCAAGTTGTTCGACAACTGTGCCTAGTTGTTGAACAACTAGGCTTAGTTATTCGACAACTGAGAGGTGTGCCTAGTTGTTCTTAGTTATTCGACAACTGAGAGAAGTTGTTCAGACAACTAATGTAGTTGTCCAACAAATAAATAATATTTTTAAGACAACTAGTATTTTTAAGGGACAAGTTTGTGGGATCCACTTGTCCTTTTTTTAATTGACAACTTGAAAGGCCTTCTGACTCATTTTTCTCAAAATTTAAGCTTTTTTTTTTTGGGGGGGGGGGGGGGGAGAGGGGTGGTTTAAAAAGCCAAAATTGTTACTTATTTATGGGAGTAACAATGATAATGTCTATTTTGACTCTTTAAATATAATGTTTTGGTATATTTAGTTTTTTAATTAAAGGAAAAAAAGATTTAAAATATAACTAAACTTTTGGCGAAATTTATTGTAACATGCCTCAATTTTGCAGGGGTCCTATGACCCCTCGACCACTTATTACCATATTTTTTTGGTATATATTTTTTCAGCTGAACCACCGCGTAAATACGCGCGCACTGGGGCGTAATTGGCAAAGTGGTCCAGCTGGGCAAATATATATCATAGAAA
>NW_025832101.1:0-1408 GCF_002878395.1 Capsicum annuum | reverse complement strand
ACCATTTTATTCCTAATATTGTGTCTGTTTTTTGCATTTCTTCCTTTTTTCAAATTCTATTTTCATTTTTATAACTCCTATTGTTATTTTTTTTCTGCTATATTTTTAGCGTTTATTAAGCTTTTTAGTAGATCTGGACATATATTATTATCAAATTTTATTTCCTCATTTTTTACTAGATATTTTGCTATATAATTTTCTTCTTGTCCTGTATTTAAGAGTATTAAATATTCTTTTTTATTTATTGTTCCTGTTATGTAATATTGGTTTAAATTAACTATTGAACTTGTTTCATAACTTGTTCTTTTTTATAAACTTGATGATTCTGATTTTTCATAAGCTATTCTTTTTGTTGTATTTATTTTATCATTTATTATTTCTAAATCTTCTTCTATGTCTATATTTCTGTGACTATAATCATTATTATTGTTTTTACGAATTGTTCAAAAGGACTTTCTATTTGTATTTTATTAATTTTATTTTTTTCCCGTTATTTTATGTTTTGTTGTTAATACATATAGATTTTTACATCTTGCTGTAAACATTTTACTTCCTGGGGTTAGTTCTATTCCTGATATTTTCCAATATAATACTAATGATTTATCTATATTTTTATCTGTTATTGCTACTGAATAATTCGCACTTATTATAAATTTAAATTTTTGATATATTAAATTTCCTTTTATGGCAGTTATTATACTATTTTCTATAGGTTTTATAATTCTATCATCTGCTAAATATAATTCTATTGATGTATCTATTCCTTCTCTAAAACATGCTTTTATTAATATCTCTATACTTCCTAGGTGTACATATTTTATTGGGTCTCTACTTTTTATATCGTTTATTTCTTTATTAATTATCTTTTTTGTTACTAGTTGTATAATAACTTTACCTTTTGCATATCTACAATCTATTACATGTTCCTTTTGACTTACTACATAATATTCTTCCTTTTTCCTAGTAAATATATTTTTTATTGTTGGTATCTTAAATATTTTTTCTACACTTAAGTCTAACTTTTTTCCTTTTATTTCATCAAATATATTATTATCAAATATTATTTTTTGATCTGCTACTTCGTCATTTAAATATATTCTTCTTTTGTTATTATTTTTATACTTTCTTCAGTTATTTGGTTTATTTGTATATTTTCTTTAGTCATTTAATTCATCTAATTGACTATCTATTTTATTATCTTCTATTTCATTATCTGTTTCATTTTCTGAAATTTCATATATACTGTCTTCACTTTCTAATTCGTAATCTATATAATCTATCTGCATACATTCTGTATTTTCTATTTTTATTTTTGATATTTGTTTATTTTTTGGGTTTTTAAGTAATTTACAATATCTAGCTAAATGTCCTAATTTTCCGCAATTATAACAAGTACATTCTTTTATAA
>NW_025832100.1:0-2981 GCF_002878395.1 Capsicum annuum | reverse complement strand
CTGGTAGTAGTAGAAAAAGAAGAGCTGTGGCAGTTGAAAAAGTGTCAAAAAGAAAGAAAATTGAAGAGTCGGTGTCTGAATCAGATTCAGAGTTAAAGGAGATAAGCGACTACGTCGATTCTAGTGAAGATGTTGCCAAGCAGAGTGTCAGTGGTGACAGTGAAGAGTGCGAAGGAAGTGGGAGTAATAGTGATGATGGAGATAATGATTCGTTGTCCGTGTCATATCTTTCAAGGTGCATTTCTGTGGAGCGGTATGACCTTTGAACGATAATTGACAAGGTCGGATCTTTCCCAGCAAAGATATCGGTCAGATCAAGAATGGCTGCTTATCGAGAATTTAAGCAAATTCTTGTCGACCAAGAATTGAAGAAAAGATTCAAGCGGTCCTATTTTGGACACCTGAGAAACCTGCCGGAACATCTCAAGTTCAATGGGAAGTTGGTCCATTATTTGTTGTTGCGACGCATTAAGAACGATAAGATACGTCATGAGATGTGGTTCTGCGTTAACAACAAGCCTGCCTTCTTTGGCTTGAAAGAGTTTTGTTTGATCACGGGGTTGAACTGCTCATCATACCCCAGTGAATCAAAAATGAAGAAGGTGTTAGCAAAAGGGGACAATTTTTGTTTTAAGGTGACAAAAAACGAAAACATCACGGCGGTCAACTTGTTAC
The DNA here is from genome assembly GCF_002878395.1 of Capsicum annuum. Lineage (NCBI taxonomy): Eukaryota > Viridiplantae > Streptophyta > Magnoliopsida > Solanales > Solanaceae > Capsicum > Capsicum annuum. The sequence continues at coordinate 2,306 of NW_025832100.1, read as the reverse complement.
ACCTGATCAGAGGGAATAAGCTAAATGAGGACCAGAAGTTCAAGTATTGTCTACTTTGGTTCTTGCACACCATGTTGCTTGCGAAAGATTCAATGAAGATTGTCGACACAAAACTGATTCGAATAGTCGACTCTTTGAGTTTCTTCGAGAAGTATCCGTGGGGGAAAGAAAAATTTCAACTGACCATGGACTACTTGAAGAAGAAAAGTGACCTGAAGAAGCAGAAGGAAGTATTTGATGAGAAGCAGAAGGCATCCTATGCTCTATTCAGATTTCCCTGGGCATTCATGGTATCTACCATAAACCCTTTAGTGAGTTTATCATAGATTATCATTTTATTTATACTATGTCATAGAGTCATAGTTATTTTTTTCACTGTTGTACTGCTTACATATTTAGATCTATGAGGCCTTTCCTCATCTTAGAGAATTTGCTGAAAAATCAATGGATGAGCCCTTACCCATCCCCCACATCCTCAGATGGCACACTTCAAAAAGCGACAAGATAATCGAAGGTGATTCATTCAAGTATAAAGAAAAAGTTACCGAGGTATGAACTTATTTTCTATAATGCAATAATAGTACCGTTTTATCGAATGTTATGTAATTGTTAATTGATATTTGATAGAACGTGCACCCGTACATCATCTCTACTCTTCGTAAGACGAAGATGGATTACATGATTACGTTTGAGCCATATATGGACGAGGTGAAGAATAACGTCCTCGATGGCTAGAAGAAAGAGCTAGAAGGGGTGACTGTCCTCACTTCAAATAAGGATAGTGATGATGACGGAGATTTGGGTGGTAACCCCGTTGGAGTATGCGTTGGTGATGATGATTCTCCAATCACCTCTAAAGATGCAGCGGGAACCTCATCCCCTGGGGATCTTAATAAGTGTGTGGCGGCGCTTGAGGAAGCGATGTTGGATGTTTCTGCCTATATCAAAGAGAAAAGAATGAAGAAAAAGAAAAATGATAAGCGACAACATGAGCGAGGTAACTTTATTCGTTCATTGATGTTGTTAATGAATATTCAGCTTTAAATATCAGTAACACTTTGTAATATTATGAAATAGTGTATGTGCATGAATCAGAGAGGAATGAAGAAGGAGAAAAAAAGAGCAAAATAGATGAGTTGGCCGTTGTTGTGGCAGAAGAGGAAAAAGAAGAAGAAAAAAAAAGATGGTGAAGAAGATAAGACCCAAGAATAAGGTGGAAAAGTAGCAGCAGCAGCAGAAGAAGAAGAAGAAGAAGCGGCAGCAGATGAACAAGGAGGCGCGGAAAAAGGAAAAACTGTTGAAGAAGAAGCTGACAAAGCTGACAAAGAAGAAGTTGAGAAAGAAGCAGCAGGTGAACCAAAAGAAGAAGCTGAGAAAGAAACAGCTGCTGAAGCTGAGGAAGAAACAGATGCTGCAGGTGAAGTAAGAAAAGAAGGTGTGGAAGAAAAGAAAACTGAAGAAGCAGCAGCTGATGCACATGCTGAAAAAGAAGGAGAAGAAGGTGAGAATGAAGAAGCAGCTGCAATTGTTGAGAAAAAAGAAGTTGAAACTGTCCAAACAGATGTCGTCATGGACATTGTTGATGAAATCAACAGTAACACTTGTGTTGATGAGAAACTTAGGTAAAGAGACATTTAAAGGCTAAGATGTTTAATTTGTTGTTAAATGATGAGTTTTTAGGATATGACATTTTTTTTTTCATTTCACAAATATGAAGTTTGAAGGATCTGGTGGTATGATATGACAATTATTCTTTTATTTTATGAAACTTGTTATGATTCTGAGCTGAATCTGTTTCTATCAAACTGATTTGTGGCATGGAATTTGAATATGCAGGGTGTGGTCATAGTTGGTACATTGTATGCTTGATATCATAGAATGCATACTTAATACTTCATATACCGTATGCATAGTCTATCATTACCCTGCTGGTCAAATTTAAGTTGACATGTTGTTTAATCGACTATGGTTCTATCAAAAATAGTATTTAACATTATACAAAAGTAGAACTATTATTATTTATTCAATATCACTACATCCATGTTGCACTTTTCCAAAGAACGAATACTAGCATTATAGCACATAACATCATTTTTAGGACATTCTCTCTTTCTTCGGCCAAAATCAATTTTTGTTTTAGTTGATCCCTCTCTATTTGGGTGTCAAGTAGCAATAGTTTAAAGTGATCCCTCTGTTCTTCGGCTTCTTTGAACAAAGTCATGAGAAAATCTTTATTTTCCTTGCATTGTTGGAGCCTTCGTAGTAAATTAAATTTTGCCAAGCCTTGAAAATTTGATGTCTCGAGT
>NW_025832099.1:0-1229 GCF_002878395.1 Capsicum annuum | reverse complement strand
TACAGGTTTCTTCGGGTTCAAAAGCTAATGTACTTAATCAACATAAAAGGTATGCTGCTTTACCATGTTGAAAATGTGGGATATTTTGGTAGCACTGATTCATCCTATTTTTCTCAACCTCGTTTATTATTGAATGGTGTAGCACTAAAGAACAACCAATAACAAGAAAGGTTTTTGCTTCTCGTGCTTCTTGTATAGAGAAAGTTAGCCATAGATTATATCAAAGTGTAAACAGGTATATATTGTGGATAAATTTTGAGCTTTAACTCCACATTGTGTTCATAAACGTATATCTTAGACATATTATTGTTGTACAAGGATAAGGAGAGTGTAAATTCATGTCAACCAGTCGTGAAACAGAATGGATCTAGTTTTTGCTTCAAAATAGAAGAGCGGGCCAGGAAAAGGAAAGAGGCAAGGACCAATTTCTTGTGTCTACTCGATAAAGTTCAACTGTCGTATAAAACCTAAAAGAATTCTTTGATATTGATTTCAGTTCTTTATGAAGCTAGAGGAGAAAGTGCATGCCAAAGAGGAAGAAACACATCATCTCCAAGCGAGAAAACAGGTAATAAACCCGGGGTCTAATTCTTGTGACTAATGGAAACAGGTCCAATTTAATACGGAGAATCATAGGCTGCTAATTGTTAAATGTTAGCTCTTTAAAAGTCATGTAATTACAGAGTTGGCAAAAAAGGAAAGAGGCAATCCTTTTGAAACGAACTAACAAGGAAATTAAGACAAACAAATAGAAATAGAGGGAGTGTAATATGTCATCGGCAAGAGTTAGATGACAATTACTTTATCAGCAGCTAGAAATACTGACTGTTTGTTTGGTTTACTTTGTGCTATGTGTAGGAAAAGAAAGAAGCAGAGATCAAATAGCTACGGAGAAATCTCAATTTCAAAGAAACTCCCATGCCTGACTTTTACCGTAAACCTGGCCGCCGCTCAGAAAAAAACAAGGATGGACAGAGCTGGGAGGAGGCAGGGCAAGAGCTGCAGTCAGAGGCAGATGGAGGATGGACAGAAAGAGAGAAATTCTAGATGATCTGAGGGAAAAACTGTTATTTTCTGTGTTGAAACTAGGTAACATCAAATCCTCCGTGCACTTAGCCTACTGTTCTCACATGAAAATTAAAGCTTGTTTGTAGATTTGTTTACAAGCTGTTTTTACTGGTATATGGTAGAAGCAATCACTCTCCTTTCATTTTATGACTCAAATCCCA
>NW_025832098.1:0-1143 GCF_002878395.1 Capsicum annuum | reverse complement strand
ATATGGTATCTGTAAAATTTAGCCATCTTCGTCTACTACTAGTTTTGACATTTATTTTTTGATGGAATTTAACTATAGCTTCACAATCTGTTCTGACTAATATTTCTTCTTTATTTAGTATATATAGTTTGAAGGCATTAAGGCCATATATGATTGCTAATACTTCTAAGTCTATGGCGCTCATATTGCCTTTTTCTTTGTACGCGCCACTTTGATAGCCACAAATTTGTTCTTCATTTTTATTACTATTTTGCTTTTTAAAAAAAATATATAAAAATAATATAAGTGTTGGATTACTTTTTTAAAAAAATTATAATTTCTTACGTTGACATGGCATTGATGTGGCATTGATTTGGCAATGACGTGGGGCGTGTGTACTTCACTCTCTGTAGTGAGAATGGTATAATTTTTTTAGGGTTGAAATTAATTTACTTTAAAGTTATTGGGGGGTATATAATTGTCCGACTAGTTAAGGATCTAAATAAGTTTTGGCTGCAAATTTTGAGGTGATTCGATATATTTTTTCTTTATAATATTAATGCTTAAATTATATATTCATGTGATTTCCCTTATATTATAGTATTAGATCATTACCCATATTTTTAGAATGTTTCGATGTTCAGTCAAAGAAACATCAGCCCAAAAGTCAACTTTGAATTGAGTCCAAATCCCAAATTATTTATATATAGAAGAGTGAATTGGAGGATGACTAAAGATAAATTTATCATTTCATAAATACTTTAGAATTTTTATTTCTCTTATATAGTCTTAAAAGTTGATCATAAATTTCAAAATTATAAAATAGTCAAATATTTTTTTTAAAATGTCAAGTGTGCCCTAATGATGTGACATCTAAGGTGAACCCATATTTTTTCAAGGCAGAATACATATGCAGTCCCCTTAGGTACGCGTCATGTTTCACTTAGGCACCTCAAGTGGACATTGTTTCATTTTGACACCTCAAGTAGGTATAAAGTATGTCATTTTGACACTTTTGCTGAGTTGACAAGGTGCGTGTGACGCACGCATGGAAGGCGCGTTTGAGTGGCATTTTCGTAAATTTTCAGTGGCACTTTCGTAATTTTTCCTCTTCTTTTCTTTTCTTCTTCTTCTTTCAATCCATTAACTTACCACTATTTTTTT
>NW_025832097.1:0-3276 GCF_002878395.1 Capsicum annuum | reverse complement strand
CTCCCGGGCCATGCCCGTTTGTGCCTCTTCAAGTTGCTTGAGTCGAGTATCCACCACTGGAATACAACAATGAAAGCACCAATGTTGTAACCTGAACTTTCAATAATAAGGAGCACAGGTGAATTTTATTGAAACGAAAGCAAAGATGAACGATACTAACTGATATAGTTACTACTGCTAGAAGAAGAGGGTAAAGATGAGAAAGGTTAGAGAGAGAGAGAGGTGAGGACACGAGAATACTCTCCAACATAATACGATGAGGCCCTACTTCTATCCTTGATACTGCATAATATACACGTGCCTCATCCCGGTTGCCATATATAATCCTTCAAAGGCCTATTGACATGTTTCTGCCTATTGCTCCTACGTGGCTGCTTCTCAGGCCCAATTTCTTCAGTTTGAACGACCAGCCCATTAACTTTGTTGTCTAATGTCGGTTCCCTGGTTGGGTTCATAACACCATACTCTGGAAGATAATCAAACGCCTCATCAGCATAAACAAGAGGAAGCACAACTCGTCGTTGATCATTTATGCTTTCTGAGGGAAAATTGAAACTATCATCCATGACATGCACAACAACATTCTCAAATTGAGCTTCTCTTATGCACAGCAGCCGATCGAAGAAGATCGAAAGTTTTGCAAGTTTTCATCCTTCCATTAGCCCTTCGCGTACCAGCCAAAATTAGACTTCTATCAATTAAGTCTTGTAGATGCTCCTCTGCCACCACTCCTAACCTTTTCTTGCTTCTCGAGTTTATGAATAGCTCAGCAATCCATAGCCTAATCAACTTCGAAACACTGATCTCCATATCTGCAGGAAAACAAGCCTTTAAATGTTGGGGCAAGTAACTGTAGCTCAAAGAAAGAATTGCTTGACACTGTTCAGAAACAGTACCAAAGAATGAGTTCCAGTTTTCCTTAACCTTCTTCCAATTATCATGGGTACGCTCCACATTCACAAGAAGTCCAGCAATGACAATAATCGGGAGCGGTAAACCTTGACATTGTTGTATGATATGCTTCCCTATTTCTTCTAGTTGTGGGGGGACATGGATTTTTTCTGAATACTCTTTCTATACATAGATTCCAACTTTCGTCTAAACTTAGGAAAGACAATTTATGAGGAGGAAAATCTGGGCTTGCATAACTAGCAACTTTGTTGTGGCGAGTAGTTAATAGGATTCGACTTTTGTTGTTATCATTAGGAAATATTCTTTGCATTTGATCCCACACCTCATTACTCCAAATATCGTCTATGACAACTAAAAACCTCCTACACTTCATACCTCTATACGCAATCACTGCTAGATCATCATTGCGTAGTTTTTCATTATTTTCAGTCTTATCCCGCGTAATTGAAGAGACAAGTTCAAGAAGCATTTTTCTCTCATTATATACTTGGGAGATAGTGACCCATGCATGTGCATCAAATCGCTATCGAATTGATAAATCATCATAAACTTTTCTAGCAATAGTTGTCTTACCTATACCGCCCATACCAACAATTGGTATGACAGTTAAATCATCTGTTTGGGAAGTGAGGCGCTTTACTATGGTGTTGAAGTCATCCTCCATTCCAACAACAGTGTTTTGCTCAATTGCATACCTTCTTGACGAGGAAGAAATTCTTTGTAATTCCGCAGGTATGCTTCCGGGTTTGTTAAACTCTATCAGCATCAATAAATTTCTTTTTCCACTTGTAGCAAATCTTCATAGAGGGATCTACAAGCCCTTTTCTTTCCATAATCTGCAAGAATGATTATGCTACTTAGGCTTGAATCAACTCTATCTTCTGCTTTATAAATTACGTCTCTGATCCTCTTTTCCAAAACCTTCATAATGTCAGTATCTGTGATTTCCTTTGAGGTATCCTCAAGAAAAACTTGTAGAGCGGAAAGAATTTGACAAGCAGATTCAACATGTGGTTGTATGCAGGTTTCACAAAGCGTCTAGCGACCTTTTATTGATAATAAAATAAGATCCTCGATGTGAATAAGTAGAAGTAAGGGGAGCTAGACCTCGCCTTATTAATCCTAAAGGATTTAAACCATTTCTGCACAAGTTGAATTTTTACTCTGAGATTCAATCCTGGTGGATTAACATATTAAATCTTAATAGGGCAGTCAATAACATTTGTAAATTCCATACTTTGGATATCGAGGAGAGGAGGGATCTTGGCTAATGTATGCAGTAAAAAACATGTGTCAAATGCACATCACTTTTGAGAAATCACAATTTGTGTCTCGATCGGAGGCCTCTGAAAACGTTAACCAACTTGAATTGCGAATGACCTGGACAGTTTTCAGAAAAACTACATCCAAAACTTAAGGACTACCTAAAAGATAAACATAGCTGCCAATTTTGGAGATGATGAAAGGATTTATGCAACGATTTACAAGTACTTTCTCGGAGACAGTCAACAGTTTGTTGATCAATTATATTCCTTTCTGAATCCCAATGATCTGGCTGAGGAATAACTTTTCACTTGATATGCTGGAAGGTCCCATAAGATAGAGCTACGAAAACAAGTTAATGGGAAAGGCCACAAAGCCACTGCACCTACCTAGCTAGAAACTGGCATCTCTTTAAGCTCCTTGCTTTAACAATTACATCATTGCATGCATAACTTCTCCAGAAAAGTTGTATGTTGCGATTAACGAGTAAAAGTTTAGCAGTTTAATTGTGACTTTTTATCGTTATCTTTAATAAAGACACTAATAGATCGTTTTGTTTAGCTGACAAAATTATTTTTGGGATTATAGTGCAAGGATTAGTGATCCCTGGGTTATTTAGTACTTACGATTTGTTCGGTTTACTGCAGTGAAGATGGGATAAGGAGTGTACATAATCTAGAAAAATATGTTTGATGTTAAACTAGGTAAACTTTGATAAGACTAAAGTTTGTTTTGTTGGTAAACATAAAGTTCCAGCTTCTTTAAAGGTAATGCACACAAGCAAATCAATTGTCCAAATATCAAACATTCCAGGGATCTATAAATACTGTAAAACTTGAATACAAATCTGAAAAAAGAAAAAACAAAGATGAACTCCCTATAGCAGTTTTAGGGAAAATGATATGACATACATTTCATTTACTCAATGTTAACACCACGAACATCGGGAGATTTTTCAACTATCACAGAGCTAGAAGTTCTTGTCACAATCGTTCTCCACTGCATCAAAACCATATGAAAGAATTCTGTTAGCGCTTCATTGCACGATGACTCTAACTTTCTACATTACACTTCTATATCAAACACATCTTTTTGTATCTC
>NW_025832096.1:0-1045 GCF_002878395.1 Capsicum annuum | reverse complement strand
TAAGGCACATACAAATTGAAAATTGAAAGATAATAAATATTTAAATCCACTCATTTTTCTATCTCACACTAACTAGCCATATTGATAACCCTGATTCATCTCTTACTTTCTGTTTTTTTTTTCTTCTTTTTTTAAACTGTTCGTTCCTTTTTAAAAAAAATAAAAAAATATAAGCTTTTATATAATTCACTACAAACAAAACTTAAAATTAAACAAAGATAAAACACCAAATGGATATTTTTTAAAGAAAACGTAATTTTGTTTTTGTTTTCATCTATAAATTTTAATATCTATAATTAACAAAAAAAAAAAAAAAAACAAATCACCAAGGAGATAAGAAGACAATTCAAAACATAATAATTAAAAATCATTGTTAAACTGATTAAGCATACATTTTTACTTAATACAGTAAATAAATAATATCACATATTAAACTATGAAATTATTTACATAACTTTGAACACGATTCGATTCACTACAACAATCATACTATAAATAATACAAACCGAATAAGAACCTGTTGGTGAACTAGGGCAGAAAATCGAACGTCGTCATCGAAAACTCGAACGAAAACTTCTAATTTAACTTTCTTCTTTTCTCCTTTTATTGTCTGGTGTTTTTGAATATTTCCCTCACTGTATTTTTTAACTCTTTTTTTTTGTCTCTGGTTTTTCTCTGTCTCAGTATCTGTTGTAGTGTCTGATGCTGATGGTATACGTTGGTTTTTTGATGTTGTTCTGGTGTGGGAGAGTTCCTTAAGTACAAGGTTTGTTGAGGGGAAATTGAGGAGGAGTGGTTACTTATCAGATAAGGATAATTTTAAATTTTGAATCTTTTTTTTTTAAGAAGATAATAATAATAATAACAAAAAAAAAGAATAAATAATAAATAAATAATAATAAAATAATATAATATAACTAATTAATTTATATTTAAGAAAATACAATAAAAGTTTACAAAATAGCCAAAAATAAATATAATTAAGATAGTATTAAAACTACTTATTTATTTAAAATTTAAAAAGAAAAATATGTATTTTTTAATT
>NW_025832095.1:0-1429 GCF_002878395.1 Capsicum annuum | reverse complement strand
AATAGATAAAATCGTTGCGAATTTATAAATGGCGAATCAGTGCTTTTAAATGTTAGATAAATTTTAAACATGTATTAAAATGTTCGTTTCAAATTAAGAATGCGGTGTACACATCTTTTTGAGACATTTAAAAATTCAAGGATGCAATAATGCACCTTGGCAAATATTTTTCAAAAATTAATTTTCAACGATTTAATACAAGAGTTATAGACAAATTTTAGATATTAAAACTTAGTGAATTTAGGCCTTAACATAATTTATCAAAATATTTTAAGAAAAGATAAGTCAATTAAAGCGATTGTGCTAGAATCACGGGACTCGAGGGGTGCCTCACACTTTCCCCTCGGTCAACAGAATTCCTTACCCGTTCTTCTATTTTTGCAGACCAACAAAGAGTCGTTTCTTTTTTATTAGGGATTCAAAAAGTTCACTTGGAACACCATAACTCAATTCCAAGTGGAGACTCTGTAAATAAATTAATCCCTATTCAATACCATCACTTTAAATGAAAAAACCCTTCGACTCGATTCCCTCGAGCGAAAAAGGGGTGTGACATCTCTGGCGACTCCACTGGGGCATTATAAGAATTTGAGTTTTTTATATTGACTTATACTTGCTTTAATTATTGTTGATATTGTGTTTATTGGCCTTATGTGCTATTTGTCGCTTATTTAACGCTTTGATATTGATTGAATTGTATTATAAATTATCTTCTCTTACGCACCCCTTCTGAGTTTCTAAAATAGGATAGAAGGAATGAAGCGCATGCATCCTACTTTCTTTTAGAGATAGCTGGAGTGTCAAGGCACCTGATGAAGGATTATAGTCACACATGTTAGGCGGGGTTCGGATCGACAACGAAGGCGGTATTGCCCTGCTACCGACCAATTTTTCTCTATCCGGCTCGAGTGTTCGCTCGGGTAAGCTAGTCTAGACGCATATCCCTATTAGGCTTAAATTTAGAAGAACCGAAAACTCAGAATTTGGTTATCCCTATTAGGTACCGCTTTATTCGCATCATATGCATTTGATTTAGCGGGACTCGACACAGGGGCCGGGTCTGTCTAGGACAGGTGACCTACTTTATAAAGACCAACATGTGCATCCTACGTGCTATTTGACATTTATTCGGAAGGCTATTTTTTTGTTGACCGGCTTTAGGCAACTTTAAAATACAAAAGATTAAATTATCCTTACATTTAGTGAATAATTTAAAAAAATAAGAAAAAAATTATTTTTTAAAAAAAGAAAGGAAAATTTTTAGTAACATAGTATTACGATCTTTATGAACTACGAGGGTCTGATTCTCCCTCTTTAGTGGGATACGTAGGAAGTGCTTCTCAGGATATGACCCTATCTTTTAAAAAATTATTCAGAGATTTATTGGGGAATATTTTGAAAATATGATTACTTTCATAATTATTTTTCT
>NW_025832094.1:0-2089 GCF_002878395.1 Capsicum annuum | reverse complement strand
AAAGGTGTCAGAATAATCTTTCCAAGTGCACTCCTCATGAAGCAGGACTACGGGCCCGAAGCTTCTTCCCCGGTATCGGGGTGTCTTTATAGGATATGCTACAAATCTTTAATAGGAGAAAGAGAACTTCAGAGATAGGTTCATATCAGCTAAGGTCATCACGCAGAACACCAGTCTGAAAGAGCACTTCTTATCTTTATTCAGTTTGAGTCTTTTATGAGTCTGTCACTGTAGGGTGGTGTCTGCTTTAAGTCGAATTCAAGTTGTTTTTGGTATTAGGGTCTTTATTAGTAATTTCACCTACGTCGTCTTAGGGGTCTATAATTTGGTTTTGTATTTGTTGTTTAGTTTTAAAATGGTCCCAAACTTTTGTACGTATTTGTTGTTTTCTTTCTTCAAAAGGTTTTGATGTTACGTCTTTCCTTGGTTTGTTTATTCTCGTTTTCGCAAAAAGAAAAAAAAAAGTGGGTAATGTTTATGCACATGCTGCCCTAACTACGCAAGATTTGATTCATGTACAACATGATACGTAGGCAACCTACTTTTGGGTTCGATCTAATCATTTTGTTTCATTATTTTTCATTATTTTTCCTATTTTAAAGAAAAACAAAAACCATAAAGAATGATAAAATAAAGGTAGATAACGAGAGGGAAGAAAAGAACAGAGATGGATACGAAATAATAATAATAATAATAAGTGTAAAAAGCGTAGACAAAAATCAGGATGATGTTAAAATGACCTCGCTACCTCAAAAGCTGGTAGAAATGAACATGAATTTAGGACAATTTTACCAATATGATTCCCATGCTTGTTGTATGCCCTAATCCTAACGGATGTCGTCTTTGATGAGCATGTTCTTTCACATAACAGTGGTAGGCTTGCAGCACTCTGGATAGTCACCCATACTTCACTAGATCCAAAGCAAAGATCGTCATGGCTAGCAGGGAGATTGAAAATTCGCTCATTGACCCGGATCAAGATCACAGGGAAGAAAGTTCTGAACATAATGATAAGGTAGTAAGGCTCAGGCAACAATTGATAGATTTATACCGGGCATGGGCCAGCGGAATGCCTCCTCCTCTGCTCTCTGAAGGTTTTAGGAATATCTCTAATTGCCCATCGCTCTCTCAGATGCAATTTTCTGCTCCTACTGAGTCACCTGAGCATGCGCCAGGATTTACTCCGTGACATTATTATCCTGGCAGTTCTGGTGTACCTTTGGCAGCTCCTCAGTCAAGACCCGCTGCTCAGCCAGCACCACCAATCACACCGGTATTCGTGGCTCTGCCACCACATGAAACTCCCATATATGTTGTGCGTCCCACAACGAGGCTTCCTAGGTCTGCCAGTAAACCAGTACTGAAGGTTCTAGATAGTCAGTATTATGCACCTGAACCTACTTTGCAAATGAATGAACCGTATGGGTACATTTAGCCGCCTGCATTTCTATTTGATACGGAGAAACCTGTTGTAGCAGAGGAATAGGATATCATAGCCCGGAAATTGAAAAGTTTAGAACAAGCTATGAGGAATTTGCAAGGAATCGAAGATTATAGGAGTGTTTCCTATAAAGATCTTTGCATGTTCCCAGACATCAACCTTCCCCCCGGTTTTAAGATGCCTAAGTTTGAGAAGTATGCAGGACACAGTGATCCCGTGGTACACTTAAGATGTTATTGCAACCGGTTGAGGGCTGCAGGAGGAAAGGAAGAATTGCTCATGGCCTTCTTTGGCGAGAGTCTTTTAGATCTAGCCTCAGAATGGTTTATCGATCGAGACATCGATAAATGGAACAACTAGGATGATTTGCCTTCTGAATTTGTTCAACATTTTCAGTACAACATCGACCTGATTTTGAATAAAAAATCCTTGGTCAACATGAAGAAAAAGAGCACTGAAGGTATTAGGGAATACGCGATAAGGTGGCGTGAACAGGCCGCCAGGTTAAAGCCTCCAATGAAAGAAAGTAAGTTGGTAGAAGTTTTCATTCAGGCGCAGGATGAGACCTATTTTCAATATTTACTTCCGACAATGGGAAAGTCTTTTATGGAAGTCCTCAAAATGGGGGAGATGATAGAGGACGGAATT
>NW_025832093.1:0-1899 GCF_002878395.1 Capsicum annuum | reverse complement strand
GTTTTTTGAGTCAAGGACTGAGGATAATATTTTGTGGACCTATTTGTGGCTTCGTCCAAAAGTAATCTTGTTGGTTTGTCAGATGCAACTCCTTCTGGTTATGTTAGGGATTAATTGCACCAGACCATACACTCCTTCTAGGGTAATACGACAGTTGGGTAGGTCACAGGATGTGCCACCAGTAGTGGATCTTCTATAGGACGTCGAGTACTTCAAGGACCAAGCCTTAGGCGAGAGAAAATATAAGTATTTCTGAAATCATGCAACAAATCTAGGAGTGGATACTTTTAAAGAAAGTTTGCATAATCCGGGGTACACTCAAAGATATGAGATCTGGATGCAAACCATACCTCAGGGTATTAGTAGGCCATTGCCCTTGCAAATTAGAGGAAGAATACATGAAGAATGCATTGTTGATGACAGTCAGGAAGAAAGTGTGGGGGCTAAAGTAGAGACACTGAGAGTTCAGTTATCAGATTTGCTCAAGACTGTAGAAAGGTGTCCGAACAATCTTTCTAGGTGCACTCTCCATTAGGCAGGGGTACGTGCTAGAAATTTCTTCCCAAATATCAGGGTGTCTTTGCAGGATACGCTACAAAGTTTGAATGGGAGAAAGAGAACTTCACAGATAGGTCCATCTCAGCCAGGGTCATCCCACAGCGCACCAATTTGACGGAGCAACTCTTATCTTTTATTTAGTTTGAGAGCTTTATTTTTCTGTCCTTGTATTGTTGTGTCTTTGTTCATTCGGGGTCAAGTTTGTTTTAAAAGTTAAGATTTTTTACTAGGAGTATTATGCATGTTATCTTATGGGTCTAGAATGTTGTGTAGTCTTTGTTGATCAGTTTTTAAGCTTTTTTAAATTCGATGTCTGTTTTAGTCATTTCTTTGATGAAATGTAGTGAAGTTGTGGAATTGTTTCCTTTTGTGTGTTCTTCGTTAAAAAAAAATCTTCAACTTTATGGCGTTTATGCATGCATTGCTCGAACTATGCAAGATCTAATTCATGTACAACATGATACGTAGGCAACCTATTTTTGGGTTCGATCTAATCATTTTGTTTCATTATTTTTTCTCTTTTAAAGAAAAGCAAAACCAACAAAGCATGATAAAAAGAGATAAGATTAGCGAGAGAAGAAAAGAAAAAAAGAGCAATGAGAGAAGAAAAAAGGATGGGAAGAGACTGATGCAAAAAAAAAAGAAATAAGGTTGAAAAGCAGAAAGAGCGAGGTGTGATAATGTAATGGGAAAATCAGGATGATGTTAAAATAGCCTCATTACCCTCAAAGGCCGGTAGAAATATGCATAAACCTAGGGTGTGTATAATGTGATTTTTATGCTTGTTGCTTGACCTAATCCTAATGGGTTTTGTCTTTGATGACCATGTTCTTTTAGATAGGTGGTTGGCTTATAGCCCTCTGGCTAGTCATTCGTACTTCACTAGATCAAAAGCGAAGCTTTCCATGGCTAGTAGGAAGATTGAAAATTCACTCATTGACCCAGATCAGGATCCCAGGGAATAAAGTTCAAAATGTAATGATGAGGTATTGAGACTTAGACAACAATTGATAGATCTGCACTGAGCATGGGCTAGTGGCATACCTCCTCCTCCACTCCCTGAAGATCTTGGAAATATCCTAAATTGCCCACCGCTCTCTTAGGCATAATTCTCTGTTCCTATTTATTTACCCGAACATGCGCCAGGATTCACTCCACGATAATATTATTAGGGAACTTCTAGTGTGCCCCTGGCAACACCCCAACCAAGCACCGCTACTAAGCCGGCACCATCAGCAGTACCTGTGTTTATGGATCCGCCACCGCCCAAATTTTCCACCTATGTTGTGCATCCGACAATGGTACTTTCTCGATCTGCCAGTGAACCAATGTTTAAAATTT
>NW_025832092.1:0-1738 GCF_002878395.1 Capsicum annuum | reverse complement strand
TTTTTTTTAGACAATAAAAATAGTAATAATAATAAATATAAGTATAATAATTAATTAATTTTATATTTAACAAAAATATAATAACAATTTATAAATAGATAAAAACAAATATAATAAAACAATATTAAAACTATTAACTTATTTATTAAAATTTATAAAATAAAACATATATATTTTTAATTTTATATTATTTAAAATAAAAATAAAAATAAATAAATAAATAAATAAATAAGATAAAATAAAATAAATAAATAAATAAATAAAAAATAATTAAAAATTAATAATCAAAATAATATATAATTAAATATAAATATTTAAAATTAAGAGAAGATAAAAAATCACGTGTCTACAGGTCCAACCAAATAAAGATTCTAGAGTCACCCAGTTAATAAAACTGGGACATGAGTTAATGTGTGTTTGAGTCGATTCCAAAGTTGTAAGTCCCATCCCAATTTCAAGTGTTGTTTGAGCCTCTTGCCATCTTTCTCTAACCTTATCCAAAATCCAAGTTACAACCAAAGAAAGTCCTTCAGATCAATTTTTGATAATGTTAAGGCTAAGCATGCAATGGATGTGATGATACATTATGGGGTACTACTTGTCTTCCTCAGCATAAGAAATCAGGAAAGAAATAAAATTAAGAGAGTCTTATTGGTGAAAACCCTCGCAGGCACCATAAGACGATGGTGAGTCGAGAGTCTTATTGGTGAAAACCCTCATGGGCACCGTAAGGTGATGGCGAGTTCGAGAGAAAAGTAAAAAGGAAAGAGATTTATTGGCGAAAGTCTTTTAAGATGATGTCAATTGAATAAGATATATAAGTCCAATGGATTTTGAAGAAGCGGCTCAGCGACAAAGGCACGAACTCAACAACAGATGGGAAGTTTGGATAGGAAGATCAGGCAGCTTAATCCAAAATGTATGTCATAGTCATTAGAGTTGGTTGCCATATTCAGATAAGTTTTTATTTCTTTTTTGAATAAGAGACATTGCCCTTTTCTTTCGTTTACATGTTCATATTTTTGTCTCTTTTATGTCATTTATCAAAATAAAAGTCACCGTCATTTCTTTACACTTTAAGTCAAGTCTGTGTCAAAACAAGCGAGAAAGGATTTCAAAACTTGCTACCAGTCTTTCCAATTGTATGAGGAAAAGACAAGGACCAGCACATGAAAGAAATAGGATCATAATTTAACACAAAGCAAAGGAAGTCTATCAACCGACAGGTTACTGGATTCATGAGAGTATCAGATGTCAAAAGGTGCATCTCAGAGGCATGGTAAAATAGAGGCTCGGTATTTGAGTCAAAGGCATTTCCCCGATCTGGTTTGGGTCAATGATGCAACAAGACAGGGGCAAGTGTCAGCAATTTGAAACAAAGATGAAAGAAACAACTGCTGGAGCAGATGCCTGGAAAGCCAAGTACTGCAAACCACCACTAATTTTTCAACTGAAAAATTTTTCTTTGATGAAACAGGGGCAAAGTTTTGTTGTCATTGGAAAGCATGTCCAAGGGATTTTACTTTCTGTTCAAGACCCTCCTGAAAAATGGGACTTTACTTTTGCTTAGGACCTTCCTGAAAAATAGGATTTTACTTTCAGTTCAGGACCCTCCTGGAAAATGGGAATTTACTTTCAGTTTAGGACCCTCCTGAAAAATGGGAATTTACTTTTTGTTCAGGATTCTCCTGAAAAATGGGAATTTACTTTATGTTCAGGACCCTCTTGAAAAATAGGA
>NW_025832091.1:0-1830 GCF_002878395.1 Capsicum annuum | reverse complement strand
GCGTAATTGGCAAAGTGGTCCAGCTGGGCAAATATATATCATAGAAATACGATAATAAATAATCGAGGGAGCTCATAGGACTCTCGCAAAATTGAGGCGTGCTACAGTAAATATCACCAAAGTTTAGACATATTTACGACTAGTTTCCCTTTCTTAAATTTGCAATAGTGTAGCGGTTTTGATCCAAGTAACAAAATGAACTTAAAAAATCTTATGATGATTACTAAAAGTACGATCAAAAGTCGATCAATTTTTAGATCGTGTCAAAAGACGATTGATATTTTTTATTAGTGTTTATCGCGATTTTTAGTAATCGAAACAATTTTAAAATTCATTTGTTAGTGGAGCAAATGTGTTTCATTTTATAAAAGTTATGGGACCAAAGATGCTTAAGGTTATATTTTACGGAACAAATAATTTTGATTAAAAACTTAGCATAGTGAATTAAAAATTAATGTTAAAAATTAAATAGAATAGGTCCAAGTATGACATTAATCAAACTATTAAAAATAGAATAAAAATATCCTCAATTTGATTTTAATCCAAAATATTACTGAACTATTATAAATAAGATAATTATATTCCTATTTTGTTAAAAGATAATTTTTTTTAAAAAAAAAAATCTTTAATGAGATGGGACTCCTAGAAAAAAAATTCCCTTTATTTCATATAGAGAAAAGCGTCAAATTTATTTTTGATGTAATTGATATAAAATAACCTTACCCGTTATTTTAGAATTATCTAATTCACAGCCTCTCGTCATCTAAATTGTTATTATTAGCTAGCGAAAATCGTTTTTCCTATTAATATTTTCTTTAAATGTCATATATTACGTCTTCATGATTTTAAACAACCACGTATATATATATATATATATATATATATATAGTCTCAACTTCTCAAACATCCAGCTTCTCCGGCTCAACTTCTATAGTCTCTATCAAGCTACTATCAACATCGTCGCTTTTCCTTTTTAAAATTTTGTGAGTGATATAACTATATAATTCAACTTGTGTTTTTTAAATCAATTAAAATTAATCAAGTAGATAAACAATTTGAAGCCACCTCACTCATGAATAATTTGAATTCTTAAATTATTACATAGCTCTAACACAAATCATGTGTAGAGTCTTATTCACTGAATGTTGAAAGATACACTAATGGATCATACACTTAGATCACAAATTAATTGTAATATACTTCAAAATTCAAATCCTTTCTTCTTGAACCTCCTCCCCTCTTCTTTTATTAATTTGTAAACCCCATCTTTCCTCCCCACCCCTACGTTCCCAAATTCAAATTGAATCATTTTTTGGGTTCATTATTTTTTATTCTGAATTAAATCGTTGAATTTTTTATTCTTAAAAATTTTTTGCTCTGTATTTAATTGAAGATGGTGGGTGGGTAGGAATGAAAAGAAGAAGAAGAAAATAATCATTGGATTTTGATTCTTGATAATATTTTGTTATATATTTGATTGGAGATTCCTGATGAGTAGGAGCGAAAAAAAATAAAGGAAGGAAAAGAAGGTTGGGGGGTGAGGAAGAAGAAAGAAAAATTGTAAAATTTAAAAGTGCGCCACTCCTTTTTTTTTTTCACTTTTTTTGTCATTGACGTGTTGAACTTTTTAAAATTTGTCATGTCAGTTGTTGGGGTGATATAAGATTCACTTGAAAGTTGTTTAGGGGAAAAATATTTATTTGTAGAGTTAAAATATTAAAGTAAGTTTTGTGGACAAGTTAAAGAGTGTTTGATGTATTTTTCTATTAAAAAATTAAAATACTTAAAGATGGTACACAAAATTTGATTGAGTTTCTCAAATTTATTTGT
>NW_025832090.1:0-1364 GCF_002878395.1 Capsicum annuum | reverse complement strand
ATGATTCTCTGACAAAATCATGTCTACTCCTGTCACTTGGATTTTTTTAAGCATATATAAGGGGGGTAGTGGTGTTGAAGGCACTTCAAGGCGACTGTCGCTAGTTGGTATAGGCGCTCAGTGGACATGTCGGCGTACAGTGTGGGCACATGGCAGCATGCATCGGTATTCCGTGTGGGCCACCGGCGCCCGTGAAGTAATGTCGACCGAGGCGGTGCTTTTGTTTGTGAGGCGAGTCCTGGATGCTGCTCTCATGGCAAGCTCCAGGCGTTGCACGCATGCGGCCGAGCCGAATCCGTGGCGAGCACCGGCGATCGGCGTGGGCGGCGCCCGTGCATAAGCCTCAGCGTGCCTATATCTCCTATGCTCTCCCAAGGGCGGACTATCGTGTTAAGCGGGACTTGCTTCATCCTTTCAACTTCTGCATGGGTAGCAGCGCATGACATCTATTGTCGGGTGTTGGGGCCTGTGCTGGGCGTGCATCGACAGATCATTTGGACGCACGGCGCGTGAGTTATGCTCGGTATGTGCGGTTAGGTTGGATCCCTGCTCGAGCAGCGACGTCCTGACCCACTTGCCATCTCATTCGTGGGGCAAGTGCAATTTAGGCTTGCTTGAAGTCGGTTTCCTGTGCTGCATACCTAATGCCCAGGCATTATCAAGTCTTATCGATCATTCTTTCGCCCCTTGTATTTCGTGCGCGGGATGAATCGAAAGGCCACCCTTGTATCCCACCTCTTTCTCGCTTCTTCGTGCGATGTCGTGGTCCATGAGTGGCGGTTGGGATTCCCAGATGCAGTAGATGTCGTGGGCATGAGGTTTTCATCGACTCCTATCTGCCCTGTACAATGCTCTTTGCAAACGACGGTCGCACTTTCCTTGAATCCGTCTGCGCCCTCACGAGCAGGTCGGGCTCATGCGACGCCAACGTCGATGAGGAATGCTACCTGGTTGATCCTGCCAGTAGTCATATGTTTGTCTCAAAGATTAAGCCATGCATGTGTAAGTATGAATAAATTTAGACGGTGAAAGTACGAACGGCTCATTAAATCAGTTATTATTTGTTTGATGGTATCTACTACTCGGATAACCATAATAATTCTAGAGCTAATACGTGCAAAAAAACCCAACTTCTGGAAGGGATGCATTTATTAGATAAAAGGTCGATGCGGGCTCTGCCCGTTGCTGCGATAATTCATGATAACTCGATGGATCGCATAACATCGTGCCGGTGATGCATCATTTAAATTTCTGCTCTATCAACTTTTGATGGTAAGATAGTGGCATACCATGGTGGTGAAGGGTGACAGAGAATTCGGGTTCGATTCCAGAGAGGGAGCCTGAGAAACGGCTACCACATCCAA
>NW_025832089.1:0-1080 GCF_002878395.1 Capsicum annuum | reverse complement strand
TCCACGTGGATCCCTCATTTTCTTTGGCAAAAAGAAATAAACATTGGGAAACTTCTAGGAAAGAAGGAAGAAAGAGGACCATTCTTCTATTTTTGAAAAATACAATATATACACACATACACACACAAAAAAGGGGGAAGCATACAAAAAAAAAGACTCTCACTCTCTCTCTTAAAAAAAACTTCGTTGGTGACCGCCGCCTCTCTGTTCGACCAAATAAGGCGGCAATAATGTCGTCCTCACCGTTTTCCTCCCCTCAAAACCAACGTCCTGCCCCAACAAACCAGAGAAAACCTCCGTCGCCGGCAAAATTGTCCACCTCCCTCCGTCGCTGGAGAAACAGTCCACCCCCTCCACGTCGTCGCCACCATCGACTGGAGAAGAGAGCTCTCGTCATTAACACAACCACCATTTTCTTAACTGAACAGGCCTCACCCAGGCCCGTAACCCCCCAAAATCTCGACGTACCTCTCAATTTTCTAGCAAAAACCCCACCAGAAAATACCTAATGTTTCTCCGTTACTTTTTCGACGTGTCCATCAGAAGAAAAATGACATTATTGATCTCATTTTATTAAATTTGATCCGAAACAGGTTCCTTGTCGCTATTCTGTTTGAATTTGCGTCTCGTTTTGGTCTGTTGGGTATTCTTCGTGGTTTTTTTGTACTGGTTTTGGGAAACTTGGTTACTATTTTGGTTTGGGGTTTCGGATGGAATCTCGAAGGTTATCAGGTTGGATTTGGATCATAGTCTGAATTTTGGTACTCTCTGAGGTTCCGGGACGACTCTTATTTCTCTTATTAAAATCAATCGAAAGCTCTTGAGGTCCATTTCTTCTACCGATCTTTATTTTATCTTGACTTTTTTTTGATGTTGTGGGTGTGGATGATTTATTTGTTGTGTGTTTGGTTTAAATCTTTGTTGTTTGTGTTTGTTTGATGATTGTGATGTGGTGATAGGTTTCGATATTATGTTGGAGAAATCACGATTACCGTGGTTGATTTGATTGAGACTTATCTAATCATGTTGGTTAAAATAAATTTGGGGACGGGAATCGAAAATTGATAAAAGTGAATATTA
>NW_025832088.1:0-2539 GCF_002878395.1 Capsicum annuum | reverse complement strand
GAATAGTATCAATATGTCATAATCAATAGTGCTCTCAGTCAGTTACAGAACTTAATAGAACTCAGTCAGTTACAAAACTCAGGAAAACTCAGTAAACTCAGTATTTGTCCAGTCCAGTTCAGTACACTCAGATCAGTGTCTTTTAGTTGGGAGTAGAATTCAACATCGAGTGAACCCAAGGATGGGGGCTCACCTGCCAGTAGAGGGTATGATTCTTAGAAGCAATCCTTTTGTTCTAGAACTACGTAGATATCGTAGGTTGAGATATCAAACCTGCCAGTTAAAGTTTAATGATGTGGTTTAACCTGCCAGTTAAGGGTTCCTCCTTCTCATTAGAGTACCGCCAGATGAGGGTAACTCTTCAGTGTCTTTACCTGTGGCACAATACTGACACCCTTTCAACTGGGGTCATAGGTTGGACCTAACTCAGTTATCTTATTTGGGGCATATTGGTTAGATGATTACCTCACACAATCTCAGTTTTTATCTTCGAAATAGAAAGCAGTCCAGTTCTACAGAATCAGGACTGTCAGATACAGTCAACCAATATCAGTAACTCAATTATCAGTAACTTCAGTTATCAATTACTCAGTATCATAACTCAGGACGAAGCTTCAGATAAGCTTAGTCACAGTATTTATTCATATACACAGTAGTGCATACTCAGTATTTACAATAGTATCAGTTATCCATGTACTCTCATATTCAGTTACTCTATATCACACAGTCAGTTATTGCTCATGTATATAAACCCTTGCATTCAGCCTTACCTTATCTAGCATACCAGTATATTCTACGTACTCCAGTATATTCTACGTACTGACGCATACTCTTTTTTTGCACTATGATTTCTCATATCATAGGTTTGGATGATTAGGTTCTTGGCCACTGATAAACAGATTTAGATTGAGCCAGCAGTGTCAGAATTAGCTATGAGTCAACATCTATTAAGGATGTTTTATTATTTCAGTTTCTTGATAGATGCAGTATGTCAGTAGATGGAGTTAGTTGGGGGATTGTCCCATCAACTCCACATTCAGACAGTTTAGTTTATAGGTTTTCACACTAGACTTTCAGACAGTATTTAGTTTTATAGATTACTATTATCAGTTAATATATTATATCAGTATTTACAGATTTTGATCCTTATGGCATTTCAACCTACTTTCCGCGTTTATTTCTGTATTATTATTTAGTGCTCATAGAAGATATCATTCATGGGTTATCTTGTGGTCCTTTGGGGTCGTAAGTACCGTGTAAAATCCGAGGTATAGATTCGGGGCGTTACACCACACTTTTGGGCTAAAGTTTGAACCCTCTTTCCTATGTATATGGACCCAAACCTAAAGATTTGTATTTAGAAATAAGTATTAATAATTTATTTAGGATTAAAAATCATCTGAGATGGATTAAATTCATAAATATCTCCTAGTTCAAAGTTGAGATAAGGACTTTCCTACCTATTTAATTTTAATATACGATTTTTCTTGGGTCAACTTATGATGACCATTACTCCTAGAATATAATGATTTATGTGACCTTATATATATCAAATTAAATCCCTTTGTGTCTTCTTTCCAATGCAACTGACAGTTTGTCAATTCGGGGTATTTTAGTGAGGCAATTTCTGGGGTGCACAGGGCAAAGATCTTTTTTCGCGATTGGGGTCGCAGGGCACAACTGGAGCCATGCTGTTGGGTCCATGGTGCGACCCTCCTTTCAAGATAAAATGTTTTTTCCCTCATTAAATCATGGTAAAAATGGTCCTTTCACCCCCCAAAACTACCCCTGTGTGTTTTTATAACCCTAAAGTCATCCTAAACTAGTAGAAGTCATCTAAATCCTCATTCTCTTCCTCCCAAGAACGTTAAGAAGGGGTTCACAATTCTAAAGAATGTAGATTCCAAACTCAAGGTTCTTACACAATTTTTCTCCATCAAAGGTACATAGAACTATTCTACTGTTCATGGTCTTGAAAAATATATTTTTATAGTACTTTAAATTATGTTTATATGTAACAAACCACATTTTTGGGCCGGAATTTAGATCGTTGTTCCTATGCACACTGACTTGAACCCAATTATTCTATGTCTATATATGTGTGATGATCAATTCTATAGTGGGGAAATGTCCTATTATATCAATCGAGGTCATAAAAATCTCCTAACTCAAAGACGAGCTGAAAATGCTTCTATTTATTAAATTTTAGCGAACATTTCATCTTGGATCAACTTTACACATTCATTACTCCTTGTACATAATGATTTATGTGGACTACTATATATCAAAAGAAAGATATTTGAATTGTAAAATTATGCTCATTTTACTTCCACATCTCCATCTATCAATAAAGTGACGACCTGAATTGATAAGTCATCAACTAAGTGATGGCTTATTAGGCCAAGTCATCAGCCTTAAACAGAATGCCAATAATTTTAACTTCCAAGTAATTACCTGAGTTGATAAGTCGTCACCTAAGTTACAACCTATCTTCCCAAGTTGTCAGCCCAACCAGAAACTCATCAAATTCAGCTTCCAA
>NW_025832087.1:0-1488 GCF_002878395.1 Capsicum annuum | reverse complement strand
GACGCAACCACTTTTACACCACTATGTTTTAAAATAGTGAAAATGATCAAATTTACTCATCTACTTTAGAAAATTGGCTAAATATATGTCCTTTATCATACTTTATACTCTTAATTGTTTAGGAGCCATTTACAAGGGGTCATCACCATTTAAAACCTAAGGCAACATGTTGATGATTCTTAAGAGTTGAGAGCTTTAAGAAATATAGAGTACTTATTGTTGGATGAGAACAGATTGGAAGAGAACTTTTTCAGGAGCAGAGGTGTATTGTCTTTCCATAAAGTATTTTCAGTAGCTCAATGGAACCTCAATGGAGCCATACCTCTTCAAGGTAAGATTAATGGTAATGTCAACATAAGATTCAATTCTATCCATTAGATCACTCTTATAACTTAACCTAATTAATTTGAATGTGATTTATACGGTTATTGTTGGGTTCAAAATTGAGAGGGCGTCATGAAGAAGCTTAGAGTTTGAAAATCAAGACGGTGATAATTCAGATGACAAATAAAAATATACTAAAACGTAATATTATTGATGTAATTTGGCCAATTGGCCTACACATGAAAACTAATAATAAAGAAAATATAAAACTATTGGGAGAATATTTCCCCTTAAACAAAACTCTTTAAACGACTATATTTTGTGGATCCTATTATGTTATGGTATGAGAAGTTGAGTGTTGTATTTATATACGTCCAAAATTATTCCTTCAAGAAAAAAGTTAGCCAAATATGGAAAACAATTATATTTTCCTCAGGAAAAGTAAAAATAATTATGGTATTAATTGTATTTTCTTCTAAGAAAAATAAATTTAAATTTGGTTAGAAAATTAGGACAAAAAACTACCATTTATATGGTACAATTAAATGTCAGTTCTTTCTCTCAGTACCATCTTCCTAGATGGTGCTCCGTCGATATGTCATGAGCTGAACTTTTCGTTGTTGAAAATTCGACTAAATGATTCTTCCTCCGTTTAAAAAAAATGGCCTACTTTAACTTGACACAAAGTTTAAGAAAATAAAGAAGACTTGATCTTGTGGCCTTAAATTAAAGTTGTGTTAAACATACCAAAATGCTCTTTAATCTTGTGGTCCTAAACATGCCGCTTGGAAAGTTGAAATTAAAGTATTGCCAAAAAGGGAAATAGGTCATTCTTTTTGAAACGACTAAAAAGAAAAGTAGGTCATTCGTTTTGAAACAGAGGGAGTATAATTAAAGACAAAATGCCTTCTTTGCTAATGCTTATGAATAAACATTATGAAGGACTGACATTAATAATTAAAAACCTAAGAATTGATTATGAGAAGATTTTTATGTTTATTATAGCCTATAACAAAATTCTGGCTTAATTTACTATCCTTTTATTTTTCCTACTTGGATTTTTATCTCTTGAACTTACCTTACAATTTTGGTTTGCATGTTTCCTATATTTTTTACATAATAACAAAATAAAACATGTATAACAGTAATAAAACATTTATAAAA
>NW_025832086.1:0-1491 GCF_002878395.1 Capsicum annuum | reverse complement strand
GAATATTGGCTCTTCCGTGCATTTAGAAGATATTCCTGAAAATCATTCGTTATATAAACAACTGCAATCTTATCTATCAGATCAACAAAAAACTGTAGATTCTTTTGCATCCATAGTTCAAGAAAATTCTGAAGATAAGCCTTAATATGAAAAATTGGATGCTAGAGAACTTATATTATATATTGGAAATCAGCATATTCCTGGTCAAGAAAATTCTGAAGAAGCATGGAGAATACTTAAAAATTATCTTATTGCCAACGTATATTTCACTGGTGAATCATATAAAACCTGGACTTATTATGAACATATATTAGTGCAAACATTCAGTGCAACTTTTGATCACAGCCCCCTCAGAGGAACTACCCCTGGAGTACATAGATACTCGAAAATGGTAATTAAAAAATTTATTCCTATTGAAGAATGGGGTATTTCGTCAGTGACTCAGCGATCTATGCCAATGGGGCCAATGGGACAAACACTTGCCAATTTCACATACTGGGATTATATTAAAGCCTTTTCTCAAGTATTATATTATAATAATTATAAGCACAAACACACTTGGTTTATAAAAATTTGTGCTAAAGTATTTGAAAAGCCTATTCCAAATTGGTTTATTCAATGGTGGACTCAACATGGACCTACAGTCAAAATATTACCTCCAGAATATTCTTCTCTGTATTATTCATGGAAAAAATCCTTCCCTTTCTTAACAGAATTATATCTTTCAGATCATATTTGTAAGATCGATACTATTGATCAGATGTATTTCTACATAGAATTCTCTATCCCTTGGATCCATTGATGGTCAGTAGAAATAGACTATGACACTCAACAAATTCCTGCCTTATACCGAATAGTCTATTGTAATTTCTGGGACAAATTGCTTCGAAAAGATCCAAAAACTAAACTCACTTATGGTCACGATCAAAGGGAGGAAATAATCAAGAAAATAGCTGAATATGAAAAAAATCCCAAAAAATCAATTTTGGTTGAAGAAAAAAAGTCTTAACTATGTTTCTAGAAGAATATCTGCACATGACGGAAATAAAATACAAATGATAGAAAAATATTTATCAGAAGTAAGAGATAAATTACTTCAAACTGTTGAGCAAAACTCAGACATCTCAATGAATCGTACCGAAGCAAATACTGAAGATATTATAGATTCCCAACCTCCAGAAATTCTGATAGAAGAGGAAGAAATTGAAAAAGCTGAAGCATTCATCAAGAAGTGGAAAGGCAAAGACAAGATATGACTATTTGATAAGAGCCTTCTGCTTTTTTTTATGTAATAATAAAATCACTGTGCACAGGGACCCATCCATTACTGTGCAAGATTCTCTTTTTTATTATTTATAGACGCCTCATTCTTGTGAAGAGGCAGGAGTTAAGAAGTTCTCTCCTTTTGCTTTCAAAACTCTCTCTCTCTCTCTCTCTCTCTATTTCTCTTTGTAATATATTTAAGAATTGAATAAAGAAGAAGCAGCTACT
>NW_025832085.1:0-1039 GCF_002878395.1 Capsicum annuum | reverse complement strand
CCCTGGAGTACATGGATACTCCAAAATGGTAATTAAAAAACTTATTCCTATTGAAGAATGGGGTATTTCGTTAATGACTCAACGATCTATGCCAATAGGGCCAATGGGACAAACACTTGCCAATTTCACCTACTGGGATTATATTAAAGCCTTTTCTTAGGTATTATATTATAATAATTATAAGCACAAACACACTTGGTTTATAAAAATTTATTTTAAAGTATTTGAAAAGCTTATTCCAAATTGGTTTATTCAATGGTGGACTCAACATGGACCTACAGTCAAAATATTACCTTCAGAATATTCTTCTCTGTACTATTCATGGAAAAAATCCTCCCCTTTCTTAACAGAATTATATCTTTCAGATCATATTTGTAAAATCGATACTATTGATCAGATGTATTTCTACATAGAATTCTCTATCCCTTGGATCCATCGATGGTCCGTAGAAATAGGCTATGACACTCAACAAATTCCTGCCTTATACCGATATTCTATTGTAATTTCTGGGATAAATTGCTTCGAAAAGATCCCGAGACTAAACTCACCTATAGTCATGAGCAAAGGGAGGAAATAATTAAGAAAATTGCTGAATATGAAAAAACTCCCAAAAAATCAATTTTGGTTGAAGAAAATAGTCTTAACTATGTGTCTAGAAGAATTTCTGCACATGACGGGAATAAAATGCAAATGATAGAAGAATATTTATCAGAAGTTCGAGATAGATTACTTCAAACTGTTGAGCAAAATTCAGACATCTCAATGAATAGCACCGATGCAAATACTGAAGATATTATCGATTCCCAACCTTCAAAAATTCTGATAGAAGAGGAAGAAATTGAAAAGGCTGAAGCATTCATCAAGAAATGGAAAGGAAAAGACAAGACATGACTGACAAGACATGACTGTTTGATAAAAACCCCTCTAATTTCTCCTTTTTGTAATAGTAAAATCACTATGCACAGGGACCCATCCATTACTGTGCAAGATTCCCTCTTTTATTATTTATAGACGCCTCACTCTTGTGAAGAGGGAGGAG
>NW_025832084.1:0-1749 GCF_002878395.1 Capsicum annuum | reverse complement strand
TGTTGTTGAAGTTGATGATATCCAAGAAGGAATCTTTGTATGTTTGTGGAAACTATGGTGGTGTGTGATGTATAAATATATGAAATGGGTGATTGAATACTTGTAATCTTGATGAATCCACCTATGCCTAAGAAGTGCATAGAAGGTGTTTGTGAAAATTCCTAAGAGACTAGAGATTTTGTTTTTATAACATAATAGGTCCAAAATTGATTGATTATGAATATATGATGATTTAAATTGTTAAGCCTTGATTTATACTATTATTCCATTATTTCCTTGTTATGACTTGATAATTGTTATTGGGAATTATATATCCCTACTAATGATTGATATGTTAAATATTTTCTAAATGTGAGTTGGATTGTGAATTGAGAAATGTGGATGTTTAAGTTGAAGGATTAGTGTTGTGGTGCATGAAATTGACCATTAAACCTATGTCCTAAATGGTGCATGTAAGGTGATTGCTAAAATGCCTATGTGAAGAAGAATTAAGTATTTGACATGTTTGTTATCCAAATTATGATTTCATGCCATATCCATATGCTTAACTTATGTCTACCATATGTTGGACAAAATATTTAAGAGAATAGGAAACTATGCATTGTGGTTCATTAGGTCTTAAAACATAAATTCATGCTTTGTTCCTATGGATAGTTGATTTCCTTGAATTTGTGGTGCGTTGTGGGTGTATGATGGAATGCCATGATGAATTGTTGAGGTAACTATGATGTTTGTGCGTAGTGTTTGCTGTGGACCCAAAGCATGCTCCCCACGTGTTTGATTGGATGCTTATATGGAGAAATAAGGCTATTTGATTTGCTAAGTGTGAAGTCCTCAATTATGTGTTGCGTATGATGGCTTATGGGCATGTTGTGTATGAGTTATCTATCTTGTGTTACTTTATGCTATTATGTGTTGGGGGTACGTATGCCCGAAATAGTCTGTTGGTCTAGAGCCGAGTCAGTTTCACGGTAATCTCAATCGAGCGATGAACAATGAACTCCCAGTTAGTTTCAAAACTTGGGGAAAACTTAGTAGTCTCGGAAATCATTCTTTATCAAATAATTGGGCCATGAAGCTATGAAATCTTACATGTCAATTCACTCCGTTATAGACCTCTGTACATTTTGTGAGATAGTAAGCTTATCTTAAAAGTAAGTGGCAATTAGAAATACTCTGTCAGAGAACAGAATCAAGAGAACTCTGTCATATTGATAAAGTATCATAATGTGAGAACAGATTTAGTTCAGTTGAGTACAGTTAAGAACTAGTTAAGTGTCTTTCAGTTGGGAGTAGGATTCAGCACCGAGCGAGCTAAGGATGGGAACATTCCTGCGAGTAGAGGGTTTGATTCCTGTTAGCAATCCTTATGCTTCAGAACTATGTCGCCAGAGTAGGTTGAGATATCTATCCTGTGAGTAGAGGGTTAGATGAGGTGGTTGTCCCGCGAGTAGAGGGTTCCACCGTTCTCGTTTGAGGTCCTGATAGTAGAGGGTCCTATGTAGTTGTCTTTACTGGTGGCATGGTATTACACCCTTCCAGATAGGGTACAGGTTGGATCCCACTTGTGGTAAGTGGGGCATGTCAGTTAAATGATCACTCCCACAGTTTCAGTAACAGTCTCAGAAAAGAACTCAGTTAATGTGCAGTAGTTAAGGCTGTCAGATACAGGCCTCCCAGTATTGCTATCATTATCATTGAGTAGAGAGACTTCCTGCGAGATGAGGGTTGCTCTCTAACTTATTTACC
>NW_025832083.1:0-1572 GCF_002878395.1 Capsicum annuum | reverse complement strand
TGCACCACATATAAGATGTC
This sequence comes from Capsicum annuum, assembly GCF_002878395.1. Classification (NCBI taxonomy): domain Eukaryota; kingdom Viridiplantae; phylum Streptophyta; class Magnoliopsida; order Solanales; family Solanaceae; genus Capsicum; species Capsicum annuum. The sequence continues at coordinate 1,552 of NW_025832083.1, read as the reverse complement.
ACATAATCAATGATATTGAAGAATGTACTAAGGCGATTGTAGACACGTAATTTTGTTCCCCTCAAAAGTTCGATTTTATTCATTTTTACCTTATCATATCATGTACCCTCATCCATGTGATTACATCCCACAAAAATACAAAAAAAGTAACTCTCAACAAAATCCCTAACAAACTTTTATTCTTTTAACATCCTAATAACCCTCCTCAATAAAAAAAGGATAAATCACCCTCTACCTACCTACCATACCCTTACCTCCACGTGGATCCCGTATTTTCTTGGGCAAAAAGAAATAAACATTGGAAAACTTCCAGCAAAGAAGAAAAAAGAAAGGGACCATTCTTCTATTTTTGGAAAAGAATATATACCCACATACACACAAAAACAAGGGAGAAGATTTTTTTGGCATTAACAGTAACAAAAAAAAAACTCTCACTCTCTCTCTCAAAAAACTTTCGCTGGCGATCGACACCATCATTCGACCAACGACGGCAATAACGCCGTCAAACCACTGCCAGCTTCCTCCGTTCTCCCCTCCAGCGCCGCCAGCAGTCGCTGCTCCAGCCGCAGCTCACCCCACTGTCGACACCATCATCCGACCAACGACGGCGGTGATAACGCCGCCAGCAGTCGCTACTCCAGCTGCGGCGCATCGACCACCGACAGTAAAGCCAGCCACCGTCGGTGATGAAACAAGAAAACGGCGAAAACCCGGATCCCTTTTGAGCTTTTTCGACGACACCTAAGCCGGAATCAGTTTTCCCGTCGTCAGTTCGGTCGAGTCAGTCTCATAATCGCGGAAATCTCTTGATCTTTCTTTGATTTTAGGGACATCTTGGTCGGAAAATGCAAGATTTTGGGGCTTCGGTTTTTTTTTCTTCTCGGTTTGAATTCGGTTCGGACGGCGATGTCGGGACACTGATTTGGAGATTCGTGATTGAGGTTCTCCATTCGAGTATTTTGGTCTTCGAATTTCTTTATTATCGACAAGGATCAATTTCATCGAGGTCCATTTCTTCTACCGAATCTTTATTTTTATCTTGACCTTTTTTTTGTGATGTTGTGGGTGTGGATGATTTATTTGTTGTGTGTTTGGTTTGAATCTTCATTGTTAGTGTTTGTTTGATGATTGTGACGTGGTGATATGTTTCAATATTATGTTGAAGAAATCGCGATTACCGTGGTTGATTTGATTGAGACTTATTTAATCATGTTGGTTGAAATAAATTTGGGGACGGGAATCGAAAATTGATAAAAGTAAATATTATGATATTTTTGATACATTGTTGATGTTGAATGCGGTATGTTGTCGAGTGGGTAGGCAAATAGTAAGCTCGGGTAGGCAAGTTTAGGATTGGTGTAATGTGGGAATGATTGGAATATTTATTGAATGTTTTGTTTATCATATTTGGAAAGTGTATTTATTTAACCGGGGAATGCCCCGAGGTAATTTGTATTTACTCACCGGGGAATGCCCCAAAGAATTTTGTATGTTAAGGATGCTCGTGATCAAGGCTCAAGGCATCGGGTAAAGCATGGTTTAGGACTAGTGT
>NW_025832082.1:0-1746 GCF_002878395.1 Capsicum annuum | reverse complement strand
CTTCAATTTAGTCTTTTGGCAATTACTTGATGAGACGGTATTGCTTTCCTCCCGACCAGAGTTGTCATCGATCACTCTAAGCCGAACCGATTCTCACTACCTCATATGTTAGACTAATACCTTAATTGATTAATCCAGGACTAGGGTAATAATACCTTAATTGAATAATCTAGGACTAGGGGTGAGTTCTCATAGGGTCAACTACAACTTCAATTGAGTCTTTTGGCAATTGCATGATGAGAAGGTACTACGTTCCTCCCGACTAGAGTCGTCGATCGATAACTCTGAGCCAAACTGATTCTTACTACCTCATATGTTAGACTAACACCTTAATTGATTAATCTAGGACTAGGGTACTAATACCTTGATTGAATAATCTGAGACTAGGGGTGAGTTCTCATAGGGTAAACTATCGATTAATCTAGAACTAGGGGTGAGTTCTCATAGGGTTAGCCACAACAGATGGCAGCACCTATTTGATAATTTACAATATATGGGTAATCTGTTGCAATATATGACAATCCATTTGATAATTTACAATAGATGGGTAATCTGTCGCAACAGATGACTTAATCTATTTGATAATTTACAACAGATTCATAATGTGTTGTTACCTAATCTGATTGATAATTTACAACAAATGAGAAATCTAACACAACATGTTGAACATTTATTTTTTATAATTTCAATTGAGTTCATATGTTAGAATAATAGTACCTAAATTGATTAATCTAGGACCAGGGGTGAGTTTTCATAGGGTCAACTAGAGTACTCGGTCAACTACAACTTCAATTATTTTTATACAATTGCAATTGGATTACCCTTTTGACAATTGCATGATGAGAGGGTTAAAAATTATGCATATATTTTATGATTTTAAAAATAATTAAGATCAATTCGGACCAAATTAACATTTTCAAAACTACTTGTCATTCTTTTCCAAAATACAAATCAACCCATACAAAACGTTTCATCATTTCAAATCTCGAGGTATCGCTCTTTCTCTCTCATTCTCACTCAAAAATACAGTACAGACAATAACTACTCAATAAATTTGCTCAACCCTCCACAACAGATAGCTTTTCTTCTCATTTTCGACCACATAGGTACTATTTTTGACTTTATTATTGCTTGTATCAGTCATTTTCTTTGTCTTCGTAGGCAACAGAGTTCGAGAAGAGCTGTATATTTGTTATTTTATTCTAAAAAATAAGGGTTTTTAAGTTAATGATGAAAAGTAAAACTTTTAGTTGTATTATCTTCGAGAATGGGTTTACAATTTTGAGTTTAATGGTAAAATCATAGGAAGAACTCGAGAAATCCCTAGTTTCCATTGCAGTGTTTCGTTGACTGTCGTGGTATTGTTGGATGGTGTTTGTGGTGGTGGTGGTGGTGTTTTTGGTCATCATAGTGGCACTGGTGGTGGTATTGGTTGGTGGCGTTCGTGGTGGCTGTCGGTGGTGTTGGTATTCATGGTGTTTGTTTTGTTGGCATTGGTTGGTGGTGTTTGTGGTGGTGGTTGGTGGTGTGTTGGTATTCGTAGTGTTTGTTTTGTTGGAATTAATTGGTGGTGTTTGTGGTGGTGGCTGTTGGTGTGTCGGTATTCATGGTGTTTGTAATGTATTTTTTAAAATCTATGCATACATCAATTGTAGTGTAATTTTTGTTTTTCTTTGTCTGTAGGTAAAACATGTCTCCCAAAAGAAAAGAAAGTGAAAGTGGATCAACGTCTGACCACCCAAAAAA
>NW_025832081.1:0-2693 GCF_002878395.1 Capsicum annuum | reverse complement strand
TTGAACATTAATAGTCAAGCGCACTTGAAGAATTGTTTTAGGTGATGCAAATAGATGTACTTTAATTTAATTATATGAGTGGTGGCTCTGAAGAAACCACGAGATTAACATTTTATTTTTTTTACTTTTCACTAAGATAATTGAACAAAATCTAATTTCTTTTTTTGAAGTATTGGATCACGAAAGTATAACAAGAAAATACGTTTATTCTGAACAAATTAAGGTAGTTAAGTTCACGTGGGTTGGATGAAGTAAAAATGAAACTGAGTCTTAAGTCCCACCATAGTGGGATGAGGTCGTGAGGTAAATTAAAAATGGTCTCTTTATATAGATTTGAAAGATTCTCCTCGCAAGCTTGTCATCTAATAATTTATTTATTTTTACATTAATCCTTATAAGCCACTCATCTTTTATACTAAACTTGTGATCAAGAATGATTTTTACGTGTTTAACAAAAAAAAAAAAATTTAAAAGAAAAAAACTTTTACGTGACCGAGTTGTTCCCAGCAAAAGTAACAAAAGAAACTAATTGATATTTAATAATAATTCACAGGTCTTATAGGGACTTTTCCAAACTAATCTACAAAGATAATGGATCCAAGACGGTCAGAAAGGAAAAAGAAAAAAAAGGTATACCATGGGCGAGAGTTCCACTAATATTACAATAATACCAAGAAGAAGAATTGAATTGATATTACTAATAAAGAAAAATGTCAACTAACTAAAGGATATATAGAGGTTTAACTATTTTAAGTTTGCATGGTCCGTGGCTAAAAAGCTACTCCCACGGTTATAAGGTAAGACTACTTATCATAAATTTTTATGGTTAAATGCTTTTTTAAATTTGGAACATAACAAAAGTTTTAATATATCATGATGGAGTAGTATTTTAGTATTACAATATTAATTTGCTTTAAATTTTTGTTTTTGGCAAAAGAATAATGGTTGTTGCATGGTAGATTGATAGTTAGAGTAAGTCGTTCAAGTGCATTGAGTTATTTTTTCTTGGCATTTAGTTCATGTGCCTTTAAGTGGAAGAACGTTTATCTCATTTACATATAGCCTTAACTCTAACTGAGTAAATGACAATGGACGTGCATGCTTCTTTCTAATGAAATTTGGGTTCCGGGACGTCACACGGTGCTTAGGGGCACAAGTACCCCAAGCTAACCCTCCTACTGGCATAACTCATAAACAACTGGATAAAATGCTTAAATCTATATAAAGTTAGCAAAAATATAGAACTTCTCTGAACTTGATCAATATAAACATGAACTTTACAAGATTACAACTCTACTTTTACAAATGAAACTGAAATTGAATACATCAACTTCTACTGACTGTCTATGAAGCCTCTACTGGTACTGACTTCAGATAGATGGGTCATGACTCCCAACTACCCAATCTCAATGCGACTAAAGTAAGAAAAATACAACACTTCTCGAACTGTATAACTGACTCATGCCCTCAAATCAAAAGGACTCATCACCTGCTGATTGGAAGTTGCGAACTGACTGAATGCGGTATCTGAAACTTGTACCTACATTATAAGGCACTATAGTATATAGAAATATATGGGGGTCAGTACTTTAAGGAATGTACTGAGTATGTGGGGGTGCAATGCAACATTATAAATAGTATCATAAATGATTATGAAAATCATGCATGCTGACGATAACAACTTTCTTCACTTGAATTAACTGAAATATATTCGTTGTAAATCATCAATAGTAATACAAGCATTATAAATCTCATAAATCATTATACTTAACTCAAACTCTTTAAGTCATGACTTAGAGTTATTCGGTAACTCATGAAACTTGAACTCTTATGGACTTGAGAGTTTCTTATGACCGACATAACTACACAATGTGAGCCGCATGGAGTCCAACGTTTTGCCCTCCTAAGGAGAGAACCCAACATTGGCGGGGGTGTCGTACTCTTGCCAAGGAGTACAACCTCAATTTCTCAATCACAATCCCATACTCGGCCTCTGGCCCACAATCATCAATATCAATCTTACGGTGGCACGTAGTTTTGGAGAAATACCATATTTCTCGCTCGGTGCTAAATACTCCTTCCAGACTCATCTCAGAATGCATTAGGAAATCCACCTTAATCAATATCAATTCGTGGGTCCATTATAAAGACCAAAACATAAATATATATCTCATCGATAAATCATATACAACTGTGGATTCCTAACTCGACTCAAAATCAAACAATCTTTCTCAACATCAAGATGTATCAATTCATTTAGTCATGGCAACATCAACAACTTTCAGAAAATATCAAGACTCATTATAACAACTCAATCTCATGAATCAATATACTCAATAATCCAATTTATCATAAGGAAGCTTAAAGATTGACACATGTCTTGAAAGCACTTGAAATACCAACTCATGGTAGAACATGAAATTCACAATATTAAATATCAAGTCATAATTTGGAAGTTGTAAAATAATCATGTATCAAAAGCTTCAAGAAAACATCATAGAACTCATTCTTGACTCTCAAGCTCAAATATCAATATATATATATATATATATATATATATATACACACACACACACATATATATATATTCAATAATAAAAATTCTCATAGAAAAGCTTAAATCATGACTCTTATCTCAAATCATTCGGAAATTATCAACTCATAATAATAATATTCAACTCATGGCATAAGTT
>NW_025832080.1:636495-660483 GCF_002878395.1 Capsicum annuum | reverse complement strand
AATCAAGGTCAAATCTCAAGAACTCTTCATCAATCCTTCCAAATTCATCATCCTAGGTATGTTAGATGTTCATCCATGGATTCCTTTCATCCATGGAGTCCAAGTATCCATTTTAATTACAAATCTATCATCTTTTCAAGATTTATAATATTCAATTATGATTTAAAACTATGAATCTCCATGAACTTCCATGAATATTGATTTTGGACCATACGTTAATGGAATTATCGTTGTTATTGTATCCCCCATGTTTTAATATTGTCATTCTTCGGATTAAATCATGATCTAGTGTTATAAATGTTGAAGTCATGCTATTATTTCAAGTTTTATACCATTCCCATGAATTGACTAAACAATGAAGTACAAGTGTTTGACAAAATTCCTACAAGAGTGATTTATTTAATAAGAGACTTCATTTTTTGGCCTTCAAGCTTTAATGTCTTTTCAGTATTGTTGTTTTGAGTCCTGGGGTATTGAATACCCAAAAAACATAGCTGTTTATTTAGACTAGTCTCAGTACATTACAAAATAGTCTTCAGATTATATTATGAGCATTATCAGAATAGTAAGATATCAGTTAGTCAACTTAGAACAATCTAGTATCTCAGTGTCTTTCAGTTGGGAGTAGGATTTAGCACCGAGCGAGAGTAGGGATGGTGGCTTCCCCGTCAGATAGGCAGAGTCATTAGTAGCAGTCCCTATAATCAAAACTACATAACCAGCGTGGGATATGAGTAGTCACTCATTAGATTAGGCTTGACACCTTTAGTCCTTTGGACATTATATCATATTAGTGGATCCACACAGCAATTGTTTGTACCCATGGCATGATCTGGGTTTAAATATTGGACCCCGATTAGCTTAAATTAGAGAATGTCGGTTAGATGATACCTCCCACAGTCTCAGATATATTCTCAGTTATAGTCTCAATTCAGTTATGTAGTCTTAGTGTTATTTGACCAAAGCATACAAATTTTAGTTATTTCAATATTTCAATTATAGATTTTACTCAGTTCATGTTATATGCTTGGTCAAGCATCCTCAGTATTTACCAATTTTCATTTATTTTCAGTATTTATAGATTTCATGCTCTTTATTTAGTACTCCATGCTTTACATGTATGTCCATTCAATTAGTATTATTTCTATTCATGAAACCATGCATATAAACCTACCTCATTTAGCATACCAGTAAATTTAAAGTATTGATCGCATACCTTTTCTTTTGAGCTAAGATGTCTTATATCATAGTTGCTGACGCTCAGCTCCTAGATCGCACTTAGTCCCTTAGATCATCAGTAATACAATAGCACTGGTGATTCCTCATCATCCAAGGACAACTTATATTAGTTCATGTTTTTATCCCAGTAGTTAGTAGAGTTAGTTGGGGCTTATCCCATCAACTCACAGTCTTCAGTTTAGAGGGTTTTTAGACACTACAGTTAACTATTCAGATTTTAGTATTTTTATCAGATTCATAATTCAGTAGTCATTTCATTATTAAAACCTTATGGTATTTTAGTTATTCTTTTACATTCATGATCATATTATCTAGTTCTCACAACAAGTACCAGCTCATGGGTTAGGTTCTGGTGTCTCGATACCGTAAGCATCGTGTAATGATTAGGGGTAGTCTCAGGTCATTACAAATTTGGTATCAGAGTCTAAGGTTTTAAAGTATGCTATGGGGGTGACGTCTAGTCAAAGTGCTGAGTTGATTGCACATCAATTGCAGGATGTAGCCCATACTTTGTTCAAGCAGTGGAAAGTTGATAAAGGTGTTGATGTAGGGCCTATAAAATGGGAAGAGTTTTCCACAACTTTCTTGGACAGATTCTTTCCATTAGGGTTGAGGGAGGCCAAGGTGTTAGAATTTATTAATTTGAGGCAAGGCAGCATGGGTGTGAGGGAGTATTCTCTCAAGTTCACTCAATTAACTAGATATTCTCCTCATGTGGTAGCTGACAGTAGGTCCAAGATAATTAAGTTTGTGTCTGGCATCTTTGATAGTGTGGTCTAGGAGTGAAGGACTGCAATGCTAATTAGTGAGATGGACTTTTCTAGGCTAATAGTGCATGCTCAACAAATAGAGGAGCAAAAGATTAAGGATAGGGAGAGAGGAAACAAGAGAGCCAAAACAGGTAGTTTTAATTTCAGTCAACCAAAGTCAGAGGGTGGTAACCATTCTCTATTTTACCAAAGGTCTTTAGCCCCAGTGCCCGCTTCAACCAGTGCCCCAGTACCAAAATTCAGAAATGATAATAAAGATAGGGCACCAGGCTCTAAGTCCCAAGTCAGTGTTAGCAGTGCTCATTCCAATTCTGTATGTCAGACGTGTGGCACACACCATCAGGGTGAGTATAGAGTAGGCAGTGAAGTGTGCTTTGGGTTTGGAGGGGTAGGGATGTGCGCCAATAGGGCCAGTCCCATCATTCGTCAGTTCTATTCGGTCGCCCAACTCAGCAGGGTGCCGCTTTTAGTTCTATCAGTGGTCAACGTCCGAACAAATTATATGCTCTTCAGTCCCACTAAGATTAGGAAAATTATCCTGACATAGTTACTGGTACGTTACAGGTCTTTCACTTGCATGTTTATGCTTTACTAGACCCTACAACTTCTCTTTTTTGTAACTTCATATATAGTTATCAATTTTAGAGTCAATCCCGATACTCTAGTAGAGCCCTTTTCAGTGTCTACTCCAATAAGTGTTTCCATTGTAGATAAGCAGGTATACAAGAACTTTCTGGTCATAATATCTCATAAAGTTACCTCAGTTGATCTTGTAGAGTTAGATATGACAGATTTTGATGTCATTCTCGACATGGAATAGCTTCACTCATGCAATGCCTCAGTTGATTATAGAAACAGAATAGTTCATTTCTAGTTTCCAAATAAACCCATACTTGAATGGAGGGGTAGTACTACAACTCTTAGGGGTCAGTTGATCTTATACCTTAGTGACAGAAAGATGATATCAAAGGGGTGTATTTACCATTTTGTACGAGTCAAAGACTCTAACTCAGAAACTCCAACTCTTGAGTCAGGTTCAGTAATGAGAGAATTTCCAGATGTGTTCCCTGAAGATCTGCCCGGAGTTCCTCCTAAAAGGCAAATTGAATTCGAAATAGGCCTTCTCCAAGATACTCAGCCTATATCTATTCCACCATGCAGAATGGCTCCAGCTGAACTCAAAGAACTAAAAAAACAATTGAAGGATCTATTAGATAAGGGATTTATTTGACCCAGTGTATCCCCGCAGGTGCACCTGTTCTATTCCTATATAAGAAAGACAGTTCTCTCAGAATATGCTAGACTATCGTCAGTTGAACAAGGCCATAGTCAAGAATAAATATCCACTTCCTAGAATTGATGACTTGTTCGACCAACTTCAGGGTGCCAGTTACTTTTCCAAGATAGACCTCAGATCAGGCTAGCATCAGCTTAGAGTCAGATAATATGATATTCTCTGACTCTACTAGAGTCAGAGAAATTCAAGGATCATCCTTGAATGAAGAGGACTCACTACTACGTCTGTTGCTGCTGACTGGATCTGGACTGCTAAGAGTGCTCTGGGGCTCATGCTTCTGAACTTATGGTGTCAAATAAGACACCATAGTGCAAATGCCTAATTACAAGAATGTACTAAGAATGTAAATGAAGTAAGGATAAATGCAAGGGAATGATATGCAAGAGCTGGATTAGCATATATAGAGAATATGTAACTACTTAACATAATGTGCATAATATGACTAAGCATACTAGGACTGAATCTGATAACTTATACTAAATATACCATCAATCTGAAGTTTCTAAACATACTTAGATTATACCTATCTGAAGCTACTGAAACTGATATTTTTACTGATTAATACTAATAAACTAGATGACTGAGTCTATCGATAACTGATATTAATAGGTTGAATCTGAGATCAACCCTATCTAGCGGGATGATCTCTAAATCTTCTAATAATGATTAAGATTGACTAGGCTTGAGATTAGGCCTAACTAACGGGTGATCCCTGGAACTGATATTAAGAATACTCAACTGAATCTGAGACTGATATCAATCCTATCTAATGGGTGACCTCTGTAGGTACTGATACAATATAACTTTATGTGAGACCAAGCCTATCTAGCGGGTGGTCTATGAATCTATGGAACTATCTGAGTTCCTCACTGAGATTGATGATTGTATCTGATAGTCATAATTTTTTAGTCCTACTCTGAAGACTGATTTTGAAACTGTAACTGTGGGAGTTCTTAATTAACCAACATGCCTCGAATCTGAACTAGTGGGGTCCAACTTGTAACCCTAGCTGGAAGGGTGTCAATACTGTGCCACGGGTAGAGACCTTTGCTATGGTCAAGCCCTTCTGATGGGTGACCCTAAATAGGAAGTCAATCCTAAGACAATATAATAGTCAAGTCAAGCCTTAATATGATGGGTGAATACTGGTCCTACGCTGGCTACGCAGTTCTAGAGTATAGGGATTGCTGCTAACAACTCTACCTCTCTTTCGGGGAAACCGCTATCCCCATACTCGGTCGGTGTTACTTCCTACTCCCAACAGAAAGATTCTGAACTAATTCTAAACTGATCTAAAACTGAGTTGAATCTGTTATTATTCATATTTCTGGAATGACCTAACTAGGTTCACTTGGTTAAGTTATCTGACGGAATACTACTGAATCTAATATCTGACTGAATAATACTAAGTTCTGAATTCTGTAACTAACTGAGTTCTACTGATCATAGCACGACTGAAATTATCTTGAGACTGACTCGGCTCTAGGTACACAACTATATATTTTGGGTACAAGTACCCATAAGACTCGATAAGGAAACTGACAAAACATGACTTCTTGAATTCACGACTAACATCAACATCATAGCATGTATTCAAGTATACATAATTGAGGACTTCATACTAACATATAACAATTAACTCAACAAGGCACACACAAGGATAAGAATGTACACAACATACTATAATTCATTCACTATGGTCTCTCAACAAACACTTGGCGTGCATGGCTTATACTAAATTTGGGGGTTTTTATGCAATATGCTATACTGACCTAATTTCCTTCACACAAGTATTTTATCAAATACATGGGGAGCATGCTTTGGTAATATAACTATTTCCACACCTAATTCTCACGGATAATCAATCAACATACAAGTTGAAGGGATTTATCATGAACTTTACATAATTATTACATAATAAGGTCAAAGTTTGCAACTTTATAATCATATCATGAATTAAAACTCAACAACAACATAACCTTTAAACTTAATTCACATAAACCATGAAAAACACACAAATTTAAAATCTTGAATTTAGAAAGAGGGATTCTTGAACTTCTTGGGCAAAAGGTACCCAAGAATCAATACTTGCATACTTCAAAGTCTTGAATCTTGAAAGAGAATACGTTTTCTTGGTTTTCTTTCAGGAGAGCTTGAATCTTGTTCTTGGGTGATGATCATGAGAGGAAACCCTAATTTTTTAGTTCTTGAGAGTGGAGAGGATTAAGGGTTTTTAAAACTAATTTATGATGGTTATATACGTGATTTTAATGATTTATGTCATGGAAGGTGAAGGAAAAGTACAAAATACCCCTACAAAACCACTTTCTAGTTGCTAAAATTATCAACTGACATCCAAGGCTAATAAGCTGTCAGATCTGTGATATTCCGTCAGCCCAGGTCGTTACTTAGGAGCTGGAATTGATGGGTTGCTATATAATCTTGATGACATGGCTTATAAGTCATCAAAAATATCATCGAAAATGTGATAAGTCATCAGCAATGTCATCAGAAATGTGATAAGTCGTCAGAAATATCGTCACTCAATTTCCAGGCTGACATACTGGAGTAAAACGGGTATAACTTTTTACTCCGATTTTGGATTTGGGCGTAATTGGTATCATTAGAAAGCTAATTTAATTATATATATTTTGGTGGGTCATGAGAACAAAAATTGATAGTTAAACGAGAGATATGATTATTTGAAGTTGACTATGGCAATATCCTTCCCAAGAATTCAATCAGTAAGGAATATTTTGCTTCGTCTGATAGATGGGAGTTATTTGAAGTCTTAATATACATCTAACTTACTCATAAAACTATAAAAGAATCATGATTTACTATGCATGAGATTGAAACATGGCGCTAATATTGGTTTGGATTTTTTGGGGTATTACAATATCTTCCCCTAGGGAACATTCGTCCTTGAATGAGACTGACTGAGAGGCGAGAAATGACAAACCGAACATAAACTGAACATGAATAACTGAAACATGATTTCATGACTGACATGAATGATAAACTAACTACATCATACTAAACATGCATATCTGATGCATGTGTAACTGATTCTGAATGCATGTAAGATCTAAAGCTACTCATAAGCTGAATCCTCATAATGGACATGCATATCTAATGTATGGATACGTGAATGATTTGTTATCATGGATGCATGACTAGGTATACTGATAAGATAAACTTTCTCTACTGAACATGCATATCTATGCATGAATGTCTGACTGAACTAACTCCTACAGGCATGACTGATTATGCAATAATGACTGATGCAAAGCTTGTAATGAGAATGTGAGCATGAAACTAAATGGATTTAAGGAATTTGATAACTTTGGGGAGTCACAGAGTATCTCCTCCTTGGGACACCATGTCCCGCTATGCACTCTTACCTTACTGATATATTGGGGCTATGCATAGGGAATCTATAAACTAGATCATGACTAAACCTCGGGAGTCTAAAACTAATGCATCTCATGAAGATAAAAGATTTATACGTACCCAAATCTATGGTAGGAAATCTTTCTAGATCATGGTGAGTCTGAAGTGAATAGAGTCGATTCTGACGCTGACCACTATTCATACTAAGAGTGGCACCCTGCTAATGCAAATCTCTACCTTTCTGAGCTAACACTCTGCACTCCCTCACTTTGTGACCTGGCTTACCATATCTAAAACATACCTAACTATTGGCTCTAAATGCACTAGATGGTTCTTTCCATACTCTCCACAAAGTAGATAAAGGCTCTCACTTCTAACACAACTCTAGGCTTTGGAGCCTGGCGCCCCATCATGAATGACAACTCCAAAATTTGGTGCAGGCATACTAGCTTTGGATGGATCCGGGACTGAAGTCTTCTAACTATGGTGAGAACGATTACGACCCTATGACCCAATTTGACAAAAGCTATAACTACCTATTTTGAATCTCTTATTAGAACTCTCTCTTTCCTTAGATTTATTTGCCTCTATCTACTAGGCACGCATCATTAACCTAGCAAGATCCGTGTCTCTATTGATCATAGGGTTCTACACTCCTTCAACACCAACCCGAACACACCTATCACAAACTTACTCATACTCGCCCTAGGGTCAGCTATCAAGTTAGAAGCATACTTAGCTAACTGGTTAAACTTAAGACAATACTCTTTCACTGTCATAGAGCCTTGTCTCAAGTTCATAAACTCTTATACCTTAGCTTCTCTCATATCTAGCGAGAAAAACTTATCTAAGAGGGCAACCTGAAATATCTGCCAAGTCATAGGAGTTGCATCTTCCCTTTTACTTTTCTTCCAAAACACCACCAAATCATGAGCAATATCTTTCAACCTATAGGATGTTAATTTCACACTCTCCTCCTCTGACGCATGCATAATTTGGGTGATTTTCTTCACCTTTTTTAGAAAAACCTATGAGTCCTAACCTACTACTGACCCAAAGAATTCTGGAGGGTTCATTCTCATAAAATTTCTGATCTTGGCTGTGGCCGAATCCCCATATTGCTGAGGTAAGGCTGCAGCCTAACGGTTGCCCTGAACACTAGTGGTCATATCTTGGGCCAGCACCAGAAAAGATGCTTAAAACTCTGTATGTGACAAATTCTCATTTAGAGGATCTACGGGCTGAGGTGGCTGACTGTCATTCCTACAGGCATTATCTCTATGAGGAGGCATGTTCTGCAAATACAAGAAATATAAGGGTTAGACTGAGAGTTCAACTTGAGCTTTTCACTCATTGGCATTACATGAATACTAAAATAAAGGAAATTATTCCTAAAACATCTTATAGCCTCCTGTACATAAATGTGGCGCGTAACACACCCATGCACAAGACTCTACTAGATATGACTTACAAAACTTCCTAGGACACTATTGAACCTTAGGCTCTGATACCAAGTTTGTAACTCCTCAATTTTTCCAAACCAGGACACTATACGGTGCTCATGACCCTGAAGGACCACAAGCTAACCCATGGCTGATATCTGTACCTGTACACTGCATAATATATAAATATAAATGTGAAAAGCTGGTGAAAACTTGCCAGAAGGTTCAAAATATCTAACAATACTCAAAACTAAAAACTGAATACTAATACATATGTCTGAAAAACCTCTAACTGTCTGAATTGTGTAGTTGATGGGACATATCTCCAACTAACTCCATCTACTAAAAATAATTTGAATCTAATGAGATAGTAAAAATAAGGAACATCCTCGAATGAAGAGGACTCATTGCTACATCTATTGCTACTAACTGGATCTGGACTGCTAAGAGTGCTCTGGGGCTCGTGCTTCTGAATCTATGGCATCAAATAAAATACCATAGCGCAAATGCGTCAGTACGAAAATGTACTGAGTATGCAAATGAGGTAAGGCTAAATGCAAGGGCCTATGAATAAACAATAACTAACTGAATGATATGCAAGAGCTGGATTAGTATACCTAGAAAATCTGTAACTACTTAACATACTATGCATAATGTGACTGAGCATACTAGAATTGAATCTGATAACTTATACTAAATATATCATCAATTTGAGGTTTCTGAACAAACTGAGAGTATACGTATATGAAGCTACTAAAACTAATATCTGTACTTATTAATACTGATAAACAAGATGACTGAGTCTGCCAATAACTAATATTAACTAACTGAATCTGAGATCAAACCTATCTAGCGGGATGATCTCTAAATCTTCTAGTGATGATTAAGATTGACTAGGCTTGAGATCAGGCCTAACTAACAGGTGATCTCTGGAACTGATATTAAGAATACTCAATAGAATCTGAGACTGATATGAAACCTATCGGATGGGTAACCTCTGTAGTAACTGATACAGAATAACTTTATATGAGACCAAGCCTATCTAGTGGGTGACTCTTGATCCTGCTTTAGCTATGCAGTTCTGGAGTACAGGGATTGCTACTAATGACTCTGCCTCTCTAATAGGGAAGCCGCCATCCCCATACTTGCTCGGTGCTAGTTTCTACTTCAAACTGAAAAAACTCTAAACTGATTCTTAATTAAACTAAAACTGAGCTGAATTTTTTATTATTCATATTTCGTGACTGATCTGACTGGGTTTACTTGGTTCCGTTATCTGAAAGAATTTTACTGAATGTAATATCTAACTGAATAATACTAAGGTCTGAATTTTGTAGCTAACTGATTTCTGCTTATCATAGCATGACTAAAATTATCTTAAGACTGACTTGACTCTAGGCACACAACTATATTTTTCAAGTACAAGTACCCCAGTACTCGATAGAAGAAAATTGACAAAACATGACTTCTTGAATTTACGACTAACATCAACATCATAGCATGTATTCAAGTATACGTAATTGAGAACTTCATAATAACATATAACAATTCATTCAACAAAGGACGCACAAGGATAAGAATGCACACAACATACTATAATTCATTCACTATGGTCTCTCAACAAACACTTGGTGTGCATGGCTTACTAAATTTGGGGGTTTCTAGGAATCAAACTATAATGACCCAATTTCCTTTAGACAAGTATTTTATCAAACACATGGGGAGAATGCTTTGGTCATATAACAATTTCCACACCTAATTCTCATGGATAATCAATCAACATACAACTTGAAGGGATTTATCATGAACATCACATAATTATTACATAATAGGATCAAAGTTTGCAACTTTATAATCATACCATGAATTAAAACTCAACAACAACATAACCTTCAAACTCAATTCACATAAACCATGAAAAACACATAAGTTTAAAATCTTGAATTTAGAAAGAGGGATTCTTGAACTTCTTGAGCGGAAGGCACCCAAGAATCAACACTTGCATACCTCAAAGGTTTGAATCTTGAAAGAGAATGTCTTTTCTTTGTTTCTTGAAGGAGAGATTGAATCCTGTTCTTGGGTGATGATCTTGGGAGGAAACCCTAATTTTCTTGTTCTTGAGAGTGGAGAGGATTAGGATTTTTTAAACTGATTTATGATGGTTATATACATGATTTTGATGATTTATTTCATGGAAGGTGAAGGAAATGTCCAAAATAACCCAATGAAACCGCTTTCTAGATGCTAAAATTATTAGTTGATGACCAAGTCTAATAAGCCGTCAGATCTGTAATAGCCCGTCAGCCCAGGTCGTCACCTAGGAGCTGGAATTGATGGGTTGCTAGAAAAGCTTGATGACATAACTAATAAGTCATTAGAAATGTGATAAGTCATCAGAAATGTCGTCAAAAATGTGATAAATCATTAGAAATGTCGTTACTCAGTTTCCAGGTTGATATGATGGAGTAAAATGGACATAACTTTTTTCTCCGATTTTGGATTTGGGCGAAATTTGTATTGTTGGAAAAATAATTCAATTATATATCTGTTGGTGGGTCATGAGCTCAAAATTTCATAGCAAAACAAGAGATATTCTCATTTAAAGTTGACAATGGTAATATCCTTCCCAAGAATTCAATTGGTAAGGAATGTTTTGCTTCGTCTAATAGCTGGGAGTTATTTGAAACCTTAATATACATTTAACTTACTCATAAAACTATAAAAGAATCATGAGACTAACTAAGAGGGAATTACAATATCTCCCCCTTGGGAACATTCGTCCTCGAATGAGACTAACTAAGAGGGAAGGAACGATAGATCGAACATGACCTGAACATGAATAACTGAAACATGATCTCATGACTAAAATGACTGATAAATTGACTATATCACACTGAAAATGTATATCTAATACATGTGTAACTAATTCTGAATGCATGTAAGATCTGAAGCTACTCGTAAGCTAAATCCTTATAATGGACATGAATATCTAATGCATGGATGCGTGACTGATTTGTTCTCATGGATTCATGAATAGGTATACTGATAAACTGAAATTTCTCTACTGAACATGCATATCTAATGCATGAATGTCTGACTGAACTGACTCCTAGAGGCATGACTGATTATGAAATAATGACTAATGTAAAGCTTATAATGAGAATATGAGCGTGAAACTAAATTGATTTAAGTAATTTTATAAATTCAGGGAGTCATGGAGTATCTCCCCCTTGGGACACTATGTCCCACTATGCACACTTACCTTACTAATATACTGGGGCGATGCACAGAGCATCTAAGAACTAGATCATGACTGAACCTTGGGAGTCTAAAACTAATGCATATCATGAAGATAAAATATTCATACGTATCCAAATCTATGTAAGGAAAACTTTCTAGATCATGGAGAGTATGAAGTGAATAGAGTCAGTTCTGATGCTGACCACTATTGGTACTAGGAGTGGTGTCCTGCTGATGCAAATGTCTACCTTTCTGAGATAACACTCTATACTCCCATAGTTTGTCACCTGGCTTACCACATCTAAAACATACTTGACTATTGGCTCTGCATGCACCTAGATGGTTCTTGCCACACTCTTCACAAAGCAGATAAATGCACTTACTTCTAACACTACTCTGGGCTTTAGAGCCTGGCGCCCCATCATAACTGACATCTTCAAAATTTGGTGTAGGCATACTAGTTGAGGATGGAGCTAGGACTGAAGTTTTTTAACTATGGTGAGAACGATTACGACCCTATGACCCAACTTGAGAAAAGCTATAACTACCAATTTTGAATCTCTTATTAGATCTCTCCCTCTCCTTAGGTTTATCTTCCTTTATCTGCTTTGCATACATCATTAACCTAGAATGATCCATGTCTCTATTGAGCATAGTGGTTCTACACTTCTTAAATTCCAACTCGGACAAACCAGTCATAAACTTACTCATACTTGCCCTAGGATCAGCTATCAAGTTAGAAGCATACTTAGCTAACTAGTTGAACTTAACACAATACTCTTTCACTGTTATAGAGCCTTGTCTCAGGTTTATAAACTCTTCTACCTTAGCTTCTCTTATCTTTAGTGGGAAAAACTTATTTAAGAATGCATCCTGAAATATCTGCGAAGTCATGGGAGTTACATCTTCTCCTCTACTCTTCTTCCACAATACCACCCAATCATAAGCAATATCTTTCAGCCTATAGGATGCCAATTCCACACTCTTCTTGTCTGATACATGGATAATCTGGGTGATCTTCTTTATCTATTCTAGATAAAACTATGGGTCCTCATCTGCTACTGATCCAAAGAATTCTGGCGGGTTCATTCTCATAAAATTTCTGATTCTAGCTGCGGATGAATCCCCATCTTGCTGAGGTAGGGCTATAGCCTAACGTTTGCCCTGAACAACACTAGTGGTCACAGCATGGGCTAGCGCCTGAAAATATGCTCAGAACTCTGCATGTGGCACATGCTCATTCAGAGGATCTACGGTCTAAGGTGGCTGATTGTCATTCCTACGGGCATTATCTCTGTGAGGAGGCATGTTTGCAAATGGAAGAGGAATAAGGATTAGACTGAGAGTTCAACTTTAGCTTTTTTCTCGCTGGCACGACATGAATACTGAAAGAAGGGAAACTTTACCAAAAACATCTTATAGCCTCCTGTACATAAATGTGACGGGCAACACACCCATGCACAAAACTCTACCAGATATGGCTTATCAGACTTCCTAGGACACTATTGAACCTTAGGCTCTGATACCAAGTTTGTAACACCCTGATTTTCCAAACCGCGACACTACACGGTGCTTATGACCCTAGAGGACCACAAGCTAACCCATGACTGATATCTGTACCTGTACACTACATAAAATATAAATATAAATGTGAGAAGCTGGCAAAAACTTTCCATAAGGTTCAAAACATCTAAAAATACTCAAAATTAAAAACTGAATACCAATACATCTGTCTAAAAAGCCTCTAACTGTCTAAACTGTGGAGTTGATAGGACTTGTCCCCAACTAACTCCATCTACTGAAAATAATCTAACTCTATTGAGGTAGTAAAAATAAGGATCATTCTCTAATAAAGAGGACTCACTGCTACGTCTACTGCTGCTGACTGGATCTGGACTGCTAAGAGTGCTCTGTGGCTCGTGCTTCTTAACCTATGGCATCAAATAAAACACCATAGTGAAATGCATCAGTACAGGAATGTTCTGAGTATACAAATGAGGTAAGGCTAAATGCAAGGGCTTATGCATGAACAATAACTAACTGAATGATATGCAAGAGCTGGATTAGCATACATAGAGAATCTATAACTATTTAACATACTATGCATAATGTGACTGAGCATACTGGGACAGAATCTGATAACTTATACTAAATATACCGTAAATCTGAGGTTTCTAAACATACTGAGATTATACGTATCTGAAGCTACTGAAAATGATATCTGTACTTATCTAAACTGATAAACAGGATGATTGAGTCTACTGATAACTGATATTAACTGGCTGAATCTGAGCTCAAACCTATCAAGTGGGATTATCTCTAAATTTTTTGATGATAATTAAGACTGACTATGCTTGAGATCAGGCCTAACTAACGGGTGATCTTTGGAACTGATATTAAGAATACTCAATTGAATATGAGACTGAGATCAAGCCTATCTTATGGGTGAGCTCTGTAGGTGCTGATACTAAATAACTTTATGTGAGACCAAGCCTATCTAGCAGGTAGTGTATGAATCTATGGAACTATCTGAGTTCCTCACTAAGATTAATGACTGTATCTGACAGTCCTAATTTTTGAGTGTTACTCTGAAGATTGATACTGAAACTGTAACTGGAAGGGTGTCAACATCGTGCCACGGGTAGAGACCTCTTCTATGGTCAAGCCTTTCTGACCGGTGAAGCTGAACAGAAAGTCAAACCTAAGGCAATATATTAGTCAAGTTAAGCTTTAATCTGACGGGTGACTCCTGGTCCTGCACTGGCTACACAATTTTAGAGTATAGGGATTACTACTAACAACTCAGCCTCTCTAATGGGGAAGCCGCTATCCCCATACTCACTCGATGCTAGTTCCTACTCCCAACAGAAAAACTCTGAACTAATTCTTAACTGAACTAAAACTGAGCCGAATCTGTTATTATACATATTTATTGACCGATCTAACTAGGTTCACTTAGTTCTGTTATCTGGCGGAATACTACTGAATATAATATCTGATTGAATAATACTAAGTTCTAAATTCTGTAACTAACTGAGTTCTACTGATCATAGCACGACTGAAATTATCTTGAGACTGACTCAGCTCTAGGCCCACAGCTATATTTTTTGGGTACAAGTACCCCCAGGACTCGATAGAAGGAAACTGACAAAACATGACTTCTTGAATTCACAACTAACATCAACATCATAGCATGTATTCAAGAATACATAATTGAGGACTTCATACTAACATATAACAATTCATTCAACAAGGGACGCACAAGGATAAGAATGTACACAACATACTATAATTCATTCACTATGGTCTCTCAACAAATACTTGGCGTGCATGGCTTATACTAAATTTGGGGGTTTCTAGGAAATATGCTATAATGACCAAATTTCCTTCCCCCAAGCATTTTATCAAACACATGGGGATCATGCTTTGGTCATATAACAATTTCCACACCTAATTCTTATGGATAATCAATCAACATACAACTTGAAGGGATTTATCATGAACATCACATAATTATTACATAATAGGGTCAAAGTTTACAAATTTATAATCATATCATGAATTAAAACTCAACAACAACATAACCTTGAAACTCAATTCACATAAACCATGAAAAACACATAAATTTAAAATCTTGAATTTAGAAAAAGGGATTCTTGAACTTCTTGGGTGGAAGGGACCCAAGAATCAACACTTGCATACCTCAAAGGCTTGAATCTTAAAAGAGAATGTCTTTTATTAGTTTTATTGAAGGAGAGCTTAAATCTTGTTCTTGGGTGATAATCTTGAGAGGAAACCCTAATTTTCTTGTTCTTGAGAGTGGAGAGGATTAAGGGTTTTTAAAACTAATTTGTGATGGTTATGTACGTGATTTTGATGATTTATATCATGGAAGGTGAAGGAAAACTCCAAAATACCCCTATGAAACCGCTTTCTAGTTGCTAAAATTATCAGCTGACGACCAAGGCTGATAAGCCGTCAGATCTGTGATAGCCCATCAGTCCAGGTCGTCACCTAGGAGTTGGAATTGATGGGTTGCAATCTAAGCTTGACGACATGGCTGATAAGTCATCAGAAATGTCGTCAGAAATGTGATAAGTCATCAGAAATGTCGTCAGAAATGTAATAAGTCGTCAGAAATGTCGTCACTCAGTTTCCAGGCTGACATGCTGGAGTAAAATTGGCATAACTCTTTGCTCCGATATCAGATTTGGGTGAAATTAGTATCGTTTGAAATCTAATTAAATTATCTATCTGTTGGTGGGTCATGATCTCAAAAATACATAGTAAAACGAGAGATATGCTCATTTGAAGTTGACTATGGCAATATCCTTTCCAAGAATTCAATCGGTAAGGAATGTTTTGCTTCGTCTGATAGCTGGGAGTTATTTGAAGCCTTAATATACATCTAACTTATTCATAAAACTATAAAAGAATCATGATGTACTGTGCATGAGATTGAAACATAGCGCTAATATTGGTATTGGTCTGGATTTTTTAGGGTACTACAGGTTTAGTCTCGTGTCATTACATTCACGTGGTTGATTTTATGATCATGGTCTCCCGACCTCTAACCACCTATCTAACTTAGACCCAAAACTACATCGTTGAGCAGGTATGTGAGAACTAAGATAAACGCATTTATATTTCATCCTGTAGTGAACCAAGTAATGCTTCTACGTATATTTGTATCCTAGATGCTAATTCAAATCCCCTTTTTAATAAAGGAATAAGAACCTACTCTATTTACTCCCATGTTCTATCTTCCTATTCCCCCTCCCAAGATCACAAGGTCGATAATATATGTATTCTAATGGTCGTAAATTCTTAAATAATGATAAAAATGGTAAGGAAAAAACCAAATATGATAAATAAATAAAGCTAAATCAATTGATAGCAATCCTAATCATGTTCTTGGCTTTAACCCTGGAAAGGAGGCTTTTAGCTAATAATGGATATAACCATAATTGCAATAATGGAAAACATATTAAAATACATAAAAAAAAAAAAGCTAAATTAAAGTAATAAAACCCTATTGTAAGTGCTTATCATCCCCACTCCAATTTCCCAAGACGTTCAAGGTGTATAACATCAAGTACAAGTGTTCTATTTATAGGAGGACAAAACTATCGATTTTTGCACTAGGTGCACATCGCGGAGCTTATAGTAAGGGACTAAGGTGTGCGACACGCCCTCATAGTCAAGGAACACTGTATTAGGTCCCTTATTAAGATATATATGAATGGAACGCTATCTATAGCCATGTTTTTGGTTGGATAACGCTCCATGGACATCCAAAGTGTCCTTTTACGTCAAATCTTGTCCCGTGCTTCCGTTGATCCATTCCAAGCATTTTTGTATTGTTTACACTTGATTTACAGCTTTAATATCATTCATATATCATCATAATCAACTCATAAAGCATCCTATATCAACATACACCTCGTATTAGAGATCAAAACAACACAATATCAAGAATGGTGAACTAGAAACATGAGCTAGGACTAAGCTTTCCCACATTGATCTTTAAATTGTTGTTTTGACTCACGGCTTGTTTTACTTGAACTTTGAACACTATAAATATGTTTCTAAACACATAATTACACAATAATATCATTATAAACTTATTTAATGCATTAGAAACACCACGATAGACTAGAACGACACCTAGCTTAAGCTAGTAAAACTAGTTCTCGTTTAGTCTCTAAATGATCAATTTGAATCCAAACTTGTTTGAAAACACCTTTAAACATTTTAATTACATAATTAAACACTTAGATGTTTATTTATATCATTATTAACACATAAAGAACACAAATTTCCCTCTAAACAAGTCTAAATAAGCTAGGGTAACAACACTAATGTGCATAAATACACCCAACATCATCACCCCATACTTAAAGCCTTGTTCGTGCTCAAACAACTTCTTACTCTAAGCATCATAAGCTAAGGAGACTCTACACTTATAATACAAGAAACAAACTCAAGAGAGTAATACAACGACTATACATAATGCAAGTTTCTACACTAAGTATATTATGTACACAATTGAAAGTTCACGAACACTACTCCCCAAAACATCCTAACCTCAAGAATTGACTCACCTAGTTGGAAAAATCATTTACATTGTCCAATCGAGGACATCATACAATTTACCCAACTATCATTAAACATGTGCCCTCATAACAAGAGAGTTACTCATAGTCACTCACATAAATGCAATTTATCATAGAATGGGTAAACGTATCAAATTGCGCTCACCCTCATGTGGAATTCACAAGTCACATACGATGAACCATAGGCTTGCCCTTAGTGTAGTACTCCACTAATATTAGAATGCTGAAGCTTAAGATCAAATAGGTCTTAAATGGTTGTAATGTAGTCTACGGGATGGGTAGGAACTATTTTTGCCAGTAATAGTGACTATTTTCCCTAAACACTTTAATACATCACATTATGCAATCAACTTACCTTTTACAACCCATTCACACCACTTCTATCTACCCACTTCTTTTTATTCTTCCCCATATTATTAAGATCATTAACATACACTATGGTGGGAGTATGTTATGTACATATCATTCAATTTTACCCTTTCTCGCACCTATTTTATGCTATGCACCCCTATGACAGCCACCCTCAACTTAAGCGATTTACCTTAGTTGAGGTGCACAATATCCAAGAAGGACCATAGATAAAACAGGTTCATTGTAACACAACTGGACTAAAAATGAAAATTTCTTTCACATAACTTTCTCTAACTCCCAACCACAACACATAACAATTGCAGACACCAACAACTCTCACTTTGGGGCTTCAATTTCACCTTTTCCTACTTGACTTTCCAACTTCTTACTCTCAATTAATTTTACACTAAAGCGCCTAGGATCTTTGGATCAAATTAAGGTCAATCAAGAAGAGGATTAAGCTACATATGAGGCTACCAAAGAAAAAGCAAAAGGCTCAATGAGTTTAACTAGGATTATGCATAAAGGTAGGTCAAAAGAAGGTATGAAACGTGG
Organism: Capsicum annuum; assembly: GCF_002878395.1. NCBI lineage: Eukaryota > Viridiplantae > Streptophyta > Magnoliopsida > Solanales > Solanaceae > Capsicum > Capsicum annuum. The sequence goes on along the minus strand of NW_025832080.1, from coordinate 642,080 downwards.
TTATTAAATAAATGCATATATTATCTCCTAAACCCACACTCTTTATTTTTCTTTGCACATACATCAGGCAATTTATAGTCATCACATGTAACAAGAAATATACAAAATCCTTACACATATATGGCACATTCTCAAATCAGTAGGATCATCATAGACTCTCAACCAAAAAATAGCATGATTTCAACATTAAGCCAACAAGTACAAGAATTAGAATCATGAGCCTGGGAGTCTCTAAATCAGTAATTCACACAATAAATATGCTTTTTATAGCAAAAACACTTGCATCATGCTGTCAACTATAGCACCAACAAGAATATCTTACTTATTCCTAATCATAAAAAAAATAACCCCTAAAAATTAGGAATTCCCCCCCCCCCCCCCCGCCGCCCACATACACACACACTTAAAAATCCCCCTCCTCCCCCATACACACACACACACTTAAAAATCTACTTTGTCCCTAAAGTATACTTAAAAGTAGAGATAGAAATACTCCATAAGGCCTCTAGCCCTAACTAGTAGCATCTTCTTGCATCAAGGGAGTTCAGGAACCCCACACTTAGTCTTCGCCATGCTCCTTAGCTCAGATTTTCAGGTACTCAGATTTTCCATCAACCTGTGACTCAACAAAAACAAAAAAACTAGTGAAGTAAAAACTAAAAATACTAAAAATAGAGCATCCCTTACCTTTGGTTGTTTCCCAAGCAGCGCCTGATTTTGTGTCGCGGCATGACCCACATCAACTTCTTCCTCTACCATGAGGATATAAATTTCACCCTCAATTTTGCATCTATCCTTTTGCTTCGCTCATAGGGTGGTGGTGCAAAGATGAAGAAATCAAGTAATAAAATGTGCATGGTAACCCACTCGGCCTTAAAGTGAGGTGTATTTTTATGTTTCTTACATGGTGCAAAATCAAGAATATAGGATTCTTGTTCCTCATCTTCACACTCTTCTACTATTTCAAATGATTCCACAAACAAGACATTATCTAAACATAATATATCAAAGTGCTTTAAATGAGTCCCAACAAATACAACTTCTAAATTTACACTATCCATAATACCCTCACTCATATTCAGCTTCTCAATTATAGTCTCAAAAGAAAGATGATAGTTGAGTGGTTACGATTCTTCTGTCTGTTCTACGAATTGGCTAGTACCATCCTCATATCTTTCTTTTCTTAGAATCTGTGGACATGGTGGTGGTGGTATGTCCTTAGTATGTTCAATAACTTTAGTTTTCGAGTACTCAGACTTTCTCAAATTATTAACAACTTTCTCTGCAATCAGTTGGGGAGTCAACTCTGCATCTATCTCCTTAGTTGTCTTTTGAGCATTGCCCACAAATATGACCGAATTAGGATTAGCACCACACATATCTGCAGAGCAATACATATTACCAAAAACCACACTCCAACTTAAGGTTTGCCGCATAGGTCAAAAATAAGCAGGTTCCCCTCCAAATGCTTACATCAAAATTTGAACAAAAATCCTCATGGTAGGGTCCTCCACAAAAATAACAAGAATCATCATCCCTCAAAAATTATCTATCCCAGGTGGCCATGTCAAGAAGTGTGATACGAAAATAAAACAAACTAAAACAAACTAAACTATGTACAAATCAATATAGAAAAACTAAAAATAAGATAGTTGCCTATTTATAAGTCCCCGGCAACGGCGTCAAATACTTGTTGCACTCAAGCGCATACACAAATGTACGTGGTCTAACCAAGTAATAAAGTGGCCTTAAATAAAGCCGAATATCGATCCCATAGGGACTTGTGTTAACAACTATCCAATTCTAGTTTAACTACTAAGAGTAGTACAAGAGTTTTGTAGTTATAAATTTAAAGTAAAGTAAACAATGCGGAAAAGTAAAGGAGTTTGGACAATCAATGGGTGGAAACCCAGGGTTAAAGCACTAACAAAAATCATACTATGCTACTGAAAGTCTTTGGTTAAGTTAATTATCTTGGTTGTTGATTAACAGGATTGATTTTATGATCATGGCCTCCCGACCTCTATCCGCCTATCTAACTTAGACCCACAAGTACATCGTTGAGCGGAGATGTGAGAACTAAGCTAAATACATTTATATTTTATCGGATAGTGAACCAAGTAAGGCTTATAGGTATATCTCTATCCTATATGCTAATTCATATCCCCTATTTTATAAAGGAATAGGAACCCTACTCTATTTACTCCCACGTTCTATCTTTCTATTTCCCCCTCTTGAGATAAAAAAAATCGACAATATATATATATTCTAAGCATGCACAATCCTCAAAATAATTAAAACAAGGATAAAAAATCAACCAAATATTATAATCAAATTAAACAAAATCAATTCAAAACGATAATAGTCATGTTCTTGGCTTTAACCTCGGAAAGGGGGTTTCTAGCTACTAATAGTCATCACCGTAATCAAGAGTCCTTAATAGGCTATTAAAACCATTAAAGTGATAAATTAAAGAATGTAAAACCTAAACTAAAAGTTTTAGCATCCTCCTCAATTGTACCATGACGTCAAAATGTGTATAACATCAAGTACAAGCATCGTATTTATAGGAGGACAAAACTGTCGATTTTTGAACTAGGTGGCGTCGCAGATCTTATTGTGGGGGCTAAGGTGCGCGATGCACCCTCATCACGGATTCACACCATTTTGGGTCATTAAGATATATATGTTTTTAAATATCTTTATATCCATGGTTTGGGTCAGATACACTCCACGGACATCCAAAGTGTTTGTTTTACGTTAAATCTTATCTCGTGCTTTTATTGATCCATTCCAAGCTGTTTTGTATTGTTTACACTTGATTTAAAGCTTTTATATCATTTATATATCATCAAAATCAACTCATAAATCATCCTACATCAACATACACCACGGATTAGAGCTCAAAACAACACAATATATCAAGAATGGAGAACTAGAAACATGAACTAACACTAAGCTTGCCACATTAATCTTTAACTTGTTGTTCCGACTCTTGGATTAATTTACTTGCACTTTGAACACTGTAATAAAGTTTTTTCACACATTTTTACACAATAATAAGTCATTTAACACATTATAAACCACCACGATAGACTAGAACGACACCTAGCTCAAGCTAGTAAAATTAGTTTTCTTTTTTCGTCTGTAAATGATCAATTTGAATCCAAAATTGTTTGAAAACACCTTTAAACACTTTAATTACATACTTAAACACTTATATTCTTATTTATATCAATATTACATAAATCACATGAATTTCCCTCTAAACAAGGCTAAATAGGCTAGGGTAACAACACTAAAAGGCATAAATACACCCAACATCAGTCGTCAACTGAGAACTTCCTTAAATGTTTTTGATTTATTTATGTTTATTTTGGTATTTTCCTCACCTTAAACCCTATCCCCTTCCTCAATGACTTAAATCACTCTTTAATCGTTATTTACTCATTAGATATCAATTTCTCATAGTTCCTTGTTTTTCCCACTCTCAAGAGAGAAAAGTTAGCGTTTTTTCTCCAAAAATCATACTTACAAGGAAAATTAGAGGTTTCTAAAAGGAATGTTACTCATTCCCTAACTTGTATTTTACATTGTGGTATATTTAATATTCATGTGTTTTGAATGATGGATTCAAAATTGGGTTGAGGGTTTTTGGTTGATAATACTTGAATTACTTTTTTCTTGTTTTAATGGGTTTAGCATGCTTTAATTAATGTTTTTTGGAGCTAAATTGGTGTATTATTACAATGGTTGACATGGGTGACATAGGTTTCACCAAATTTTTAAATTTTTGTCATAGTAATGACATTAACCTCAAACCATTTTGTAATGTTGATTTTGAATATGAATTTTTACATAATTTAAATTGTCTTTTGAAATATTGCATTTCATTAAAGGATAAATGGATAAAAAGATTTTTGGAATTCCCTTGGTGGCTCTTGTTTTGGAATGCCTTTGGTGGCTTTGTTTTTGGATTTAAAATTAGAAATTGAAGTCTAATGGTTAAATGGTTTTTTTTGGCATAATTGGAATAGGTTTAAAACCTATTGGTATGACAATACCAAGTTACAAAATGCCTTAATGATAGACTCCTCAGTTAATGGTTGGTTTCTGTGCAAATTATTTAAATTTAGGCTGAAAGGGAGTTATGTAGCTCACCGAAAAGGAGTAGTCTAGGGGGGACTAACACTAGAAATTGAATTTTCCAATGTTGTGAGGTCTATATGACCTTGATTCTAGACACATATTATATTTTGGATGGCTATCACCTCGGTGCCTTGTAACAACCTACACTTTCGAAATAATATTAAATTGTCTTTCCTACATTCATAGACTCGAACACAATGGTTTATATTTAGAAATAAGACTTAACAACATTTAATTATTGTGGTAACATCCTTGGAGATGAATATAAATCATAAAAATCTCCTAGCTCAAAAGTTAAGTTGCGCACTTTCTTATCGATTGACTTTTAGTTAATGATTTTGCATGGGTAAACTTCCAGCAACCATTTATCCTTGAATATAATGAGTTTTGTGACCTACAATATATTAAATTAAAGTCCTTCAATTCTTCTTTCCAACTCCACCAATCATTCGTCAATCCGAGTTTGGAGTCAAAAGTTATGAGGGTTTTAATGAGGCACTATCCTGGTTATGCGATAGCCATGCACCACAAAGCAATCATCTAAGTGTAATTCCTCAGCTATGAAATGGTCATATGATTCAAACATTAAGGTTTGCTTTGGCCATGCGATGCATAGCCTATCCAGGGTGTTAAAAAGTGTTCCATTTGATTTATCTTAAGGGAATAAAGGTCTTTTATCATCCCATAACCATTCCTTGCCCTTTTTCAATGAAATTAATGCCTTATAAACATTACATTTCCTTTTTAAATTCTCAAATATCATTCTATATGAAAGAGGAGATAAACTACCTAGGGTTTGATGATTCTACACTTTAAGAAGCCAATTACTCTATGTCCTCTTCAATTTTTCTCTGTCAAAAGGTATGTGGGACTATCCTCAATTTAATGGGTGTAATTTTTAAAGGTTTTTTCAATTTTTAAAGTATATATTTATGCACGTATTACGTGATTTGAGATTGTTTTGAGAGCATGCATTGGGAACCCCAATTTATGGTGAAATCTTGTTTAAAATATGGGGGTTTTCCCTAAACTTGAACTATGCTTATGTGTATGGATGCTATGAGTTTGAGAATTTATATGAAAGCATGATTTAGGTAATTCCCTCTTGTTATGAAATCCATTATTCTTAACAATATTGTGAGTTGCTTATACAGATGATTAAAAGCTTGAGTTTGAAGGTTTACTATCATTTATGAATTATATTATGACTAAATGAGAGGGTGTTTCTTTGATTTATAAATGCTTATGTTTCTAATAAGGAATTGCATGTAATTGATGAAAGAGATGACCATCGCATGTTAGAGTATTAAAAAGAGAGTGTTTTAGCATAATTTTTCATGAGCTTTTGAAATATGAACTCTTATGTGATGTTTAAATATGTTGGGTGGTCATTAAAATGCTTTGAAATAATAAGGGCAGTAGATATAATGTGGTAT